>NC_052146.1:2553730-2845874 GCF_902713615.1 Scyliorhinus canicula
TTGGGGACTTTAGGTCTGTTTGACTTGTGTTTATTTATATTAAGGTTGTTATACTTGGCCCCATTATCTATTTGTGCTTGTGCAGTCGTACTTTAACTATCAACTTAGTCATGCAAAGGTTTGGAGGTTTTTATTTCTGCTGGGATGTAGATAGCAAATTAGTTTTCTGGGGTGGCAGGCAGGCTGACTGCAGCTTTGTCATCTATTTAAGTCGTTATCTGGGTGGTTTAAGTACAAGCAGAATTTAGGGAGTTAGGAGCCAAGTTTAAAAAGTCGGATCTCAGAGGTAGTAATCTCAGGATTTCTACCTGTGCCACGTTGTAGTCAGAATAGAAATGAAAGAATAGGCAGGATGAATGCATGGCTTGAGAGATGGTGCAGGATGGCGGGGTTCAGATTTTTGGGACATTTGAACCGGTTCTGGGGGAGGTGGGACTACTACAAATTGGACGGTCTACACCTGGACTGGACTGGAACCAATGTCCTTGGGGGTGCTTTTGCTAACGCTGTTGGGTTTAAACTAATATGGCGGGGGATGGGAACCAAATGAGGAGGTTAGTGGACAGTAAGGAGGTAGTAACTAAAGCATGTAAGGAACTAGATCATGAAGTCAGCGTGACTAAAGGGAAGAGTACGCAGGGAGCAGATGATGAACGGACTGGTGGTTTTAATTTGTTTTAATGCAAGAAGTGTAGTAGGTAAGGCAGATGAACTTCGGGCTTGGATTAGTACCTGGGAATATGATGATATTGCTATTACTGAGACTTGGTTGAGGGAAGGGCATGATTGGCAACTAAATATCCCAGGATATCGATGCTTTGGGGGAATAGAGAGGGAAGTAAAAGGGGTGGAGGAGTTGCATTACTGGTCAGAGAGGATATCACAGCTGTGCTGAAGGAGGGCACTTTGGAGGACTCGAGCAGTGAGGCGATATGGGCAGAGCTCAGAAATAGGAAGGGTGCAGAAACAATGTTGGGGCTGTACTGCAGACCTCTCAACAGCGAGCGCGAGATAGAGGTACAAATATGTAAACCGATTATGGAAAGATGTAGGAGCAACAGGGTGGTGGTGATAGGAGATTTAAATTTTTCCAACATTGACTGGGATACACTTCGTGTCAGAGGTCTCGATGGAGCAAAATTTGTAAGGAGCATCCAGGAGGGTTTTCGAGAGCAGTATGTAAATAGGGGCCATACTGGACCTGGTGTTGGGGAATGAGCCCGGTCAGGTGGTTGAAGTTTCAGTCGGGAATTACTTTGGGAATAGTGATCACAATTCAGTAAGTTTTAGAATACTCATGGACAAAGACGAGAGTGGTCCGAAAGGAAGAGTGCTAAATTGAGTATAATAAAATTCAGCAGGAGCTAGGGAATGTGGACTGGGAGCAGCTGTTTAAGGGTAAATCCACATTTGAAATGTGGGAGTCTTTTAAGGAAAGGTTGATTAGAGTGCAGGACAGACATGTCCCTGTGAAAATGAGGGATAGAAATGGCAAGATTAGGGAACCATGGATGACGGATGGAATTGTGAGACTAGCTAAAATGAAAATGAAAAAGAGAAAGGGTTGGCCCACTCGAGGACAAAGGTGGAAAGTTATGCGCGGAGTCAGAGAAAATGGGTGAGATTCTTAACGAGTACTTTGCATCGGTAATCACCGAGCAGAGGGACATGACGGATGTTGAGGTTAGGGATGGATGTTTGATTACTCTCGGTCAAGTCGGCATAATGAGGGAGAATGTGTTGGGTATTCTAAAAGGCATTAAGGTGGACAAGTCCCCAGGTCCGGATGGGATCTATCCCAGGTTACTGAGGGAAGTGAGAGAGGAAATAGCTGGGAACTTAACATATATCTTTGCGGCATCCTTGAACACGGGTGAGGTATCGGAGGACTAGAGAATTGCTAATATTGTCCCCTTGTTTAAGAAGGGTAGCAGGGATAATCCAGGGAATTATAGACCGGTGAGCCTGCCATCAGAGGTAGGGAAGCTGCTGGAGAAGATACTGAGGGATAGGATCTATTCCCATTTGGAAGAAAATGAGCCTCTCAGTGATAGGCAACATGGTTTTGTGCAGAGAAGGTCATGTCATACCAACTTAATAGAATTCTTTGAGGAAGTGACAAAGTTGATTGATGAGGGGAGGGCTGTAGATGTCATATACATGGACTTCAGTAAGGCATTTTATAAGGTTCCCCATGGTAGGCTGATGGAGAAAGTGAAGTGTCATGGGGTCCAGGGTGTACTAGCTAGATGGATAAAGAACTGGCTGGGCAACAGGAGACAGAGTAGTAGTGGAAGGCAGTTTCTCAAAATGGAGAACTGTGACTAGTGGTGTTCCACAGGGATCCGTGCTGGGACCACTGTTGTTTGTGATATACATAAATGATCTGGAGGAAGGTATAGATGGTCTGATTAGCAAGTTTGCAGATTACACTAAGATTGGTGGAGTAGCAGATAGTGAAAGGGACTGTCAGAGAATACAGCAGAATATAGATAGATTGGAGAGTTCGACGGAGAAATGGCAGATGGAGTTCAATCCGGGCAAATGCGAGGTGATGCATTTTGGAAGGTCCAATTTTTAAGAGCGAACTATGCGGTAAATGAAAAAGCCCTGGGGAAAATTGATGTACAGAGAGATCTGGGAGTTCTGGTCCATTGTACCCTGAAGGTGGCTGCGCAGGTCGATAGAGTGGTCAAGAAGGCATACAGCATGCTTTCCTTCATCGGAAGGGGTATTGAGTACAAGAGTTGGCAGATCATGTTACAGTTGTATAAGACTTTGGTTCGGCCACATTTGGAATACTGCGTGCAGTTCTGGTCACCACATTACCAAAAGGATGCGGATGCTTTGGAGAAGGTGCAGAGGAGGTTCACCAGGATGTTGCCTGGTATGGAGGGCGCTAGCTATGAAGAGAAGTTGAGTAGATTAGGATTATTTTCATTAGAAAGACGGACGTTGAGGGGGGACCTCATTTAGGTCTACAAAATCATGAGTGGTATAGACAGGGTGGATAGCAAGAAGCTTTTTCCCAGAGTGGGGGTGTCAATTACTAGGGGTCACGATTTCAAGGTGAGAGGGGAAAAGTTTAAGGTCTTTATGCAGAGGGTGGTGGGTGCCTGGAACGCATTGCCGGCGGAGGTGGTAGAGGCGGGCACTGTAGTGTCATTTAAGATGTATCTAGACAGATACCTGAATGGGCAGGGAGCAGAGGGATACAGATCCTTTGAAAATAGGCGACAGTTTTAGATGGAGGATCTGGATCGGCGCAGGCTTGGAGGGCCGAAGGGCCTGTTCCTGTGCTGTAATTTTTCTTTGTTCTTTGTAATAGTGTTTTTGAGGTACATAAAATTACATTGAATTTTGCAGCAAATAAACCAGCTATTTTCAGCTATACCCCACCACCCCATTTGGTAGTCCGTTACTCTGAGTTAAATGCATGTTATGAATAAATGTGCAAATAAAAGACTCCTAATGGGTCAACATGTCAGAGCCACACCACATGGACCTTTTACCAGCATCCGGGCAATATATTCTATATTTTTAACAAAAGAATAGTTGAAAATACTTTTTAGAACTGTATTTGTTTTCTTTTGATAGAGATTTAACTTTAAAAATTAATCTTGCAATATTTCTCTACTCTAAGGTTTTAACGCTGGATCCAACTCTTCATATGAAACCATCGGCAGCATTTTCACCACGTTATGGTCTCGGTACTCCAGTAGCAGTTTCAGAATCTGACACTCGGTCTTCAGTCAGCCCAGACTCCATAGCAGGTGTAACCATGCATAGCTATTCTGATCCCAATTCAGATTCACATGTAGATACTTCTCCAGGACCAGAATTGACCAGACTTTCCAGATGTTCTCCACAAAAAAACTCGCCACTATTACAGAACTGGAATCTCCAATTTGCCACTCGGTCATCCTCTATTATGGACAGTCCAGATTCTAAAATATTAAAGCCAACAAGGAATGCAAGTTCGTTGCACTGTCAAGAGGAGGGCAGGAGTTCCACATTGACCCGACAAACTGGGCCGTTAGGGATTACAAATAGTGCAAATGGACCACTGGACCATAATGCAGCTACATCATCTCTTGAAGATCCTGTCATTTTATCTATGTAAGTAGCAATTTATAAGAAATTACGTCAACATTTAAGAAACTTTATTTTTGTATTGTTGACTGTTCAGACCGTCCAACTTTTTGGACGGAGTTTGATGTTTAAGAGCACTTTGTGTGCCTGCCCCATGGCGCTGGATATTTTCAGTAGGAGCTGAATCTGAATATCAGCATGGTAGCTCAGTACATATGTACAAAATTTGAAATTTTCTAGATGTCTGAATAAATGGATATTACAAATATTATATGTGATAATATTGTGCGTCAATCCAATTTACACTGTAAACCTGAATTTAGATATTTTTTAATGGAATTTTATTTCAGAGCTCGTCTAAATTTACGTGAGAAACATGCACGTCATGTAGCTGACATTAGGGCTTACTATGAGGCAGAAATAAATAGCCTTAAGGAAAAGCTGGATACCGTAAATGGATCTTCTACAATATTTGAAGCAGAGAAACGTAACGAGAACCTTTTAAAAAGGTGATTTTTTTTTGGTTTCATTAAAAATATGCATTTAAAGTGCCAAATATATTTAATTTCCTTTACCTGACTTGCTGTTCTTTCATTTAATTTTTTCGCCTAAGAGCATTGGCAGAATTGATTGCCCAAAGTACATACCTTGTTTAATATTTTAATGACTATTGTGGGAATATGATATTGTGGCTATAACACTTGAATTCAGGAAGGATATGGAAAGGATTAAAGGAGTGGGGATTGCACTTGTTCTGATATCCTGGGCTAGTGCACAGTCAAGTCCAGCCCCACTGGACCTGGTCTATCCTCCCAAATCCAAGCAAGAATGGATGTGTGTTTTGTTTCATATTCCTTATGATGAAACATCCGTGCAATGTCGCTTAATCGCTCCAATGGGGAGGTATGTCAGAGTCCTTCTTGTTTATTTCCTTTGTTTCCATTTCTTTTTTATTTTTTGTCTGTGGTTTATCCCATATCTTCAAACTATGACCCCTAGTTCTGGACTCCTCCCACTATCCAGAACATTCTTTCTGAATCTACCCTGTCTAATCCTGTTAGTATTAATAATAATCTTTATTAGTGTCACAAGTAGGCTTACATTAACAACTTTAACAAAGTTACTGTGAAAAGCCCCTAGTCGGCACACTCCGGCGCTCGTTTGGGTACACCGAGGGAGAATTCAGAATGTCCAATTCACCTAACAGCACGTCTTTCGGGAGTTGTGGGAGGAAACCGGAGGAAACCCACGCAGGCACTGGGAGAACGTGCAGACTCTGCACAGACAGTGACCCAAGCCGGGAATCGAACCTGGAACCCTGGAGTTGTGAAGCCATAGTGATAACCACTGTGCTACCGTGCTGCCCCTTTTATAAGTTTTTATGAGATCCCCTGTCACTCTTAACTCTAATGAATATAATTATAACCGATTTAGTCTCTCCTCATATGACAGTCCTGCCATCCCGGAATCAGCCTGGTAAACCTTTGCTACACTCCTTCCGTAGCAAGAACATCCTTCCTCAAGATTCACGATGCTTGAGACATCTCGCGAGACGTCGCGATCAGATCTCGCCCTTGCTGCACGAGACCCAGATCAGCATATTTAACAGTGGTACAGCTCATTTAAATATGTCTGCAGCAGATTCTCCCAGCGCCCGGGAACAAATAGCTTCTCCACCGAGGGCTCGATTAGGTGCCGCTTAGTACTGGTCCACAGAAATGTTGATCAGGCCTAACAGAACCTAGGAGGTTTCCCAGGCCACATTGGAGACCCCTTAGTTGGGGATAGTGCAGGGTAGCCACCTGGCTCTCCCTCTGGCCAGGGTGCCTGGGTGGCACTGTCAGCGTGGTACTGCCAGGGGTCAGTGCCTGAGGGGCACCATGCCCATGAAAGGGGGGGAATGAAAGGGTTTATGAAGGATGGGGAGGGGTGAAGGGAGGGGGTGGGGAAGCCTGAAAAGGGGAGACCCTCGGTGACCCCATAGCGTGTGCCCTCACTTGAGGTGGTGTATGGTAATGCCCTTGTGTGCAGAGATGATATTGCCTGTGGATGGGGGGTGGTGTGGCGGACCTTCCAGCTCACTTCGAGATCGGGACACCCTTTCAAAATGGCGGCCCGTTCTCTGAGGAGCCGGTCCCATTGGCGAGTTCAGTTCCCCAGTGATAAAAAAATTATTAAGTATGGGCTTGACCTTTGAGAAACTCCCCAAGGCTCAATAAAATGACTGTGTGGTTGAATAGCGGATTGGTTCTTAGTCAAAAAGCTGGCGAGAAGCACCCTGCCCAAAATGTCATGCAGAACATTTTTGGTTGAATTCCGCCCTAAATTTAATGCAGGAAGTGTGAAGTGATTCCTTAAGAATAAAGAGGAGAATCAATATAAAATGCAATTCTGAAGAGGGCGCAGTAGCAGAGGGACCTGAGGGCATATCGGAACAAATTGTTCAAAGTAGCAGAGTAAGTTGAGAAAAGTAGGGCATACAGAATCCTGGACCTGAGAAATGGGTGCATAGAGTACAAAAGCAAAGAGGTCATATCCTTTATAAATCACTGGTTCAGCCTCAATTGAAATATTATTGCATTTGGTGCGTCACATTTTAGGAAAGATTTTGAAAGCTTTGGAGAGGGTGTAGAAAAGGTTTATGAGATTGCGATCCAGGGAGGTGAACTTCAGGAGCATAGATTAAAAACTGGGGCTATTTCCCATGTAGAAGGGCAGGAGATTTAATAGTGGGGCCAAGACAGAGGGAGAAACCATTCCCATTAGCTGAAGGGTTGAGAATCAGAGGACACAGATTTAAAGTGATTGGCAAAAGAACCAAACATGACATGAGGGAAACCCTTTTTTATGCAGCATATGATGAGGATCTGGAGTATACTGCTTGAACATGATGGTAGGTTCAATCGTGGCTTTCAAAATGAATTGGATAATTAGATGGAGAAAATTTACAGGGTCATGTGAAAAAGGCAGGAGAGTGGCCCGAGTAGAATTTTATTTGCAGAGAGTTAGCACAGACACACTGGGAGGATTAATCTCTTGTGTTGTAACCATTCTATATTCGTTAATTGATTAATATAAACCTCTGCACTATTTCTCATGGTATTTTGAATTTTCAGATGCGAACAACTGGAAAGAGCTTTAACTGAAGCTGGTAATCGTATTCGAAACCTAGAGACCAAGAGCTACTTAATGGAAATGCAATTGGTGGGTAGAAATTATTGAAAAATGGAAGGAAACTTTTGTGTATAATTTGGAGCAAGTATTGTAGTGAAACACCTTGAAGAAACTGAGTGAAAACCATTGTAATAATTTGGAAAGTCTTTGTACAGTGTATAGAGCCTGGATAGTATTTAACAAGTTAAAGCATCGAGGTAAAACCAACAATAGCTTGCTAGTTTATTTCCTAAATGGTAAGAAATGAGGAAGTGTAGATGTACAAAGGGACCTGGGTGTCCTTGTCCATAAGTAAGTATAGGAGTAATAAGGTCTTGCATCAATTGTACAGGAGTTTGGTTAGACCGCACCTGGAGTACTTGTGACAGTTTAGGTCCCCTTATCTCAGAACGGATATTATTGCCACAGAGGGAGTGCAGTGAAGATTCACCAGACTTATTCCGGGGATGGTGGGACTGTCTTATGAAGAGTGATTGGGGAAACTGGGCCTGCATTGTCTAGAGTTTCAAGAACGAGAGGTGATTTCATTGAAACCTAAAAAATACTGAAAGGAATAGACAGAGTAGCTGTTTCCCTTGATTGTGGAGTCTAGACCGGGGGGGGGGGACACAATTTCAGAATAAAACGGATGCCACTTGGGAACGAGATGAGGAGAAATGTCTACTCCGAGGGTTGTGAATATTTGGAATTCTCTACCCAGAGGGCCGTGTAAGGTCAGTCATTGTGCATGTTGAAAGCTAGGATTGATAGATTTTTGATTAACGATAACGTCAAGGGTTATGGTGATAGAATCATAGAATTTACAGTACAGAGGTGTAAAACAGTGTTCTTCAAACTTTTTTTCCGGGGACCCATATTTACCAACAAGCCGACCTTCGCGACCCACGCCGGCGGACCTTCGCGACCCACGCCGGCCGATCTGCGCGATCCACCATTTTCTCTTACCTTGTTTGCTGCTGACAAAAATGGAGGAAATGGTTTTGGGTCCCTTTGCCCCTCGTACACGCTCCTCCAATGGAACCTGTTGGATGAAGGTGAAGCCTTCCAGTGTCGGAAAGTATGGAGTCTCCATCTGTCCAAAGTTCTGAATTTTTTTCCTGTAAATTTTTATCAAATAAACACCCCCCCCCCCCCGAACATGTAAAAAAAATAAAATGAATAAAATAAATGAAAAAAATGAATAAAACCCCCCCGAACTTGTAAAAAAAATAAAATGAATAAAATAAAGGAAAGAAATAAAAATGAAATGAATAAAATAAATGAATAAAAACCACTGCAGAACTTGTAAAACAAAAAGCTGCAACCGTTAAAAAAAATAGCGGCCGCAATGCGCATGAGTGCCCGATTATCGGCGCGCACGCACAATGCAGGCAAATTTTTTTTTAACATGTTCGCGGCCGCTTGCAGCCGGCGTTATGAAAATCCGGCTGCTGCACGGGGATTTGCGCGATCGGGAGAGCCGCGGACAATGGCTCCGCGACCCTCCCGTCACCTGCCCACTACCCACCCGCGGGTCGCGCTCCCGACTTTGAAGAACACTGGTGTAAAAGGCATTGAAGTATCTGATCAGCAATGATTGTATTAAATGGCGGAGCAGATTCGATGGTCTAAATGGCCTCCTCCTGTTCCTATGTCCATTTATTTGAAGTCACTTTATTTCCCACTGTTGAAGATTATTCTTGTACTTTATGTTAGGCTGATTGGCCAGGACGCTATGATGCAGTCAGTGCCACGTCTCATGCATTACAACAGCGTCTCGATGAAATGCGAAAGGACAACAAGGACAAAGATAACATGATCGGCAAGCTCAATAGCAGGCTGAAAGACCTAGAAGAAGCTTTTGAAAAAGCTTACAAACACTCTGATAATAAAGATGCAAGAATGAAACAAGAGCACAAAATACTGCAGAATGTGAGTTACGAATTCACTTCGATGAATTGGGTTGCCTTGAGAGAGTCACAGAGTCAATATTTGTACTTGCTCGTCTGTTTTGCAGACGTGCTACATTCTTTCATTAACAGAATTTGTAAATGCAGTATTTTGATTTTGGTTCAAATGTGAAGACTAACCTTTGTTTTATATTGCAGCTGCTTACAGAATATAAGTCACTAGGAAAAGAATATGAACAAGTAAAGGTAATTTCACATTCCTTTGCAAAGTTTGCAAGGCTGCAACATGAAAGTTATTGTTCATTACCAGAAACCGAGATGATTATACTCGTGTGAAACATTAATGTTGACGAGAGGTTTTTTTTTTTGTACTGTTGGTATTTCTTTTTCTTCTTGACTAGGAAACTTTGAATACTACAGAAGATAAGCTATTTGATGCAAATTCTCAAACCTCCGAGCTGAAAAGGTTAATATGTTTGATCTTGATTTTGTTACATAATACTGTAAAGCTACTTGGGAAGCTTAACACAGAATTTTTAAAATGTAGTTTTGAAAGTGATCGTATATACTTGGCTATGGGAAATTTATATTAGAGAAAGATCAAGCCACAAAATTCATTGTCATCACAGAATAATTTCTTGGTGTTAGCCCCATTGATACTTTTCATTTGTAATGGTTCTTTACAAAATTTAGGCGGACGGTGTACCTGACCTTCTCTAGATGTAGAACCTCCCTCAACCAGACCGAGGTACTGGGCAGAGCAGTAGATCTCCACCCCAGCAGAAGTTGCCTCCGGGACATTAGTGAGGCAAAGGGGAGAAAAGCTGCTTTATGGCAGTTTTGTTAGGTTAATGGAACGAGTGCTTTTGATATGGTGATGAGCCTTAAAACACTGCCAACAGATATTTACCAAAGGCAAGCTAGTAACAATGGGGAATAGAACATAAAAGGGCAGGGAAAGGGTTTCAGAGGTACAAAGGGGGAGACAAGATGTGAACTTTGCATTGACATTCTAAAAGATAGATTCACAAACTGAAAGTAATAAGGCTTGACTTCTGAATAAGGTAGTTCAGATAAGGGAAGATCAAAAGGGGAAAACTGTATATTAGATGCAACTCAACCGTGGCCAGGGTCCTTTGAGACCTCAGCCCACAGCAGGAATAGCTGTTTTAACGTCCAGCAAGCCGTGTCTGTGAAGAAAGACTGCCTTGAACAGCCAGCTTTGTCCTACATCAGGAACAACTCCAAAAGATATAACTGCCTGGAGTGGTAATTATTACTGGATTTTGTTCCTAGTTTTTAAAACCTTTAAGATGTTGTTTGGGGTGAATTGACTCTGAAGATAGTAAAATAAAGGCGTTTGAAACTGGATAATGTTACGGATATTGTGTTTAGCCTTTGATTTAGTTAAATCTACTTCTAGTTGACTTTAATATTTAATTAACATTCATTTTATTTTAAATTTTCACAAAGCATATGGGAATAGAACATAGAACAGTACAGCAGAGAACAGGCCCTTCAGCCCACGATGTTGTGCCGAGCCTTGTCCGAAACCAAGATCAAGCTATCAAGCTTTCCCACCAATATTTAATACTCTTTCCCTAGTTATACCCTTAATGTACTTGTAAAAACAACTTAGGATTTTCCATCATTCTCTGATTTTCAAATCTGTCTTTGTGCTAAACCAAATTGTAAATTACAATTGAAGGCTGTCATTTAAAGTTTACTGTCGGCAATTTGGAATAAGCTGCTGTTTGCCATCAGCCATGCTCTTAACACAGTTTACATGTAGATTAAAGTCACCCATGTATTTTACTGTTTCTTCATCACAAGCGTCCAATATTTCTTTTTGTACACTGTCCTACATTGTGGTTACTGTTAAGTGGCTCCCACTAGTGTCTTCTTTCCCATACTATTTTCCTGATAATCATTTAATTTCACAAGTAAGGCTTCAATGAAGTTACTGTGAAAAGCCCCTAGTCGCCGCATTCCGGTCCCTGTTCGGGGAGGCCGGTATGGGAATTGAACTCACACTGCTAGCATTGTTCTGCATTACAAGCCAGCTGTTTAGCCCACTGTGCTAAACCAGCCCCTGGTTAATTAACTCACACCTATTTTCTCCCTCGTTTTATGATTATCCTTTGCTGATTTCTAAAATGTTCCCAGTCTTTGGCCGACCACAAATCTTCACACATTGACTTTTCTTTCAATGCAATACCATCCTTAACTTAGTTAGCCACGAATGATGCATCCTTTTGTAGAGTCCTTCTTTCTCAATGGACTACATCTTCTTAAATGTCTGGCACTGTCTAGCTACTGTTTACCCTTTAACTTATTTTCCTGGTCCACTGAAGGTAACTCGGTCTTCAAATCTTTGTCTGTGCCTTTATTTAAGTTTAAAACACCAGTATTGGTTTAAGTTTAATGGCCGAATGCTGATGTATCACCAAATCTTGGAAGAGCAGGGTGTTCTCTGGCTGCAGTTGGAGCTTCAACTCATCCAGTATGGAGGGTTGCAACTTGTGGAACATGGAATATGATATCAATCTAAATTTGGAAATTCTTTGAAATGAGACTTTGTTAATTGGTTTAAAAAATATACCAAGGTGAATGGGGTTAGATAAGGAGGACACATCAAATTTTTAACGTAACAATGTAGGAGAATAGGTGTTGCAGCTTGGAGGTGCTGTCCAACTGCAACTATGCAACTTCCTGTCTGTATTACTCTGAGCAAAGTTCTAATCATGGCTGTGAATCAGGATGTGGAGATACCGGGGTTGGACTGGGGTGGGCACACTAAGAAATCTTACAACACCAACAGGTTTATTTGGAAGCAGGAGCTTTCGGAGCGTAGCTCCTTCATCAGGTGAGTGAAGAGGTAGGTTACACAAATACAGCATACACAGACAAAGCCAGTGATGCAAGATGATACTTTGAATGTGAGTATTTGCAGGTAATTAAGTCTTTACAGGTCCAGACAGTGTGACTGGAGAGAGGGATAATCACAGGTTAAAGAGGTATGAATTGTCTCAAGCCAGGACAGTTGGTAGGATTTCGCAAGCCCAGGCCAGATGATGGAGTTAAATGTAGTGAGACATGAATCCAAGATCCCGGTTGAGGCCGTACCCATGTGTGCGGAACTTGGCGTCAGCTTCTGCTCGGCGATTTTGCGTTGAGGTGCATCCTGAAGGCCGCCTTGGAGAACGCTTACTTGAAGATCAGAGGCTGAATGCCCTTGACTGCTGAAGTGTTCCCCGACAGGAAGGGAACATTCCTGCCTGGTGAGCATCTGCATGGTCTCTGCAATGTACCATGCCTCGGGACATCCTTTCCTGCAGCAGATGAGGTAGACAACGTTGGCCGAGTCACACTGCGTACCTGGTGGGTGGTGTTCTCGCGTGTAATGGTGGTATCCATGTCGATGATCTGGCATGTCTTGCAGAGGTTGCCATGCCAGGGTTTTGTGGTGTTGTGGTCGCTATTGTCCTGAAGGCTGGGTAGTTTGCTGCAAACAATGATCTGTTTGAGGTTGTGCGGTTGTTTGAAGGCGAATAGTGGGGGTGTGGGGATGGTCTTTGTTCGTCTTCATCGATGACGTGTTGAAGGCTCCGAAGAAGATGTAGTTTCTCCGCTCCGGGGAAGTACTGGACGATGAAGGGTACTCTGTTAGTTGCGTCCTGTGTTTGTCTTCTGAGGAGGTTGGCGCGGTTTATTTGCTGTGGCGCATTGGAACTGTCAATCGATGAGTCGAGCGCCAGATCTCGTTCTTACGAGGGTGTCTTTCCGTGTTTGAAGATGTCTGTTACATTCCTCCTCATCTGAGCAGATCCTGTGTATATGGAGGGCTTGTCCAAAGGGGATGGCTTCTTTTAATGTGTTTAGGGTGGAAGATGGAGGAGTGGAGTTTCATGAGGTTATCCGTGGGTTTGCAGTAAAGCGAAGTGCTGAGGTGACTTTCTTTGATGGTCTTTAACCTGTGATTATCCCTCCTCTCCAGTCGCACCGTCTGAACCTGTAAAGACTGAATTGCCTGCAAAGACTCGCATTCAAAGTATCATCTTGCATCACTGGCTTTGTCTGTGTATGCTGTATTTGTGTAACCCACCTCTTCACTCACCTGATGAAGGAGCTACGCTCCGAAAGCTCGTGATTCCAAATAAATCCTTTGGACTTTAACCTGGTGTTGTAAGACTTCTTACTGTGTGAATCAGGAGGCAGGGCAGAGGTCGAGCACTTCACATTTGCGAGGGCATCATCAGCACACCTGCTTTTGAGTAGTTCCTGATGGTCAGTTTGTTGGCTCGTAAACATTACATCAAAGACTAATGTACATTTGAATATGTAATTTTGAAGTAAAAACAGAAAAAGCTGGAAACATCATCATGCCTAGCCTATGGAGAGGGAAAGTTGATATTTCAGGTCTGTGACTTTGAAATATCACAGAACTAACATAGCTTTTGAGAGTGGGTTTTACAAAGAACAAAGAAAATTACAGCACAGGAACAGGCCCTTCGGCCCTCCCAGCCTGCGCCGATCCAGATCCTTCATCTAAACCCGTCCCCTATTTTCCAAGGTCTACTTCCCTCTGTTCCCCGCCCGTTCATATATCTGTTCAGATGCACCTTAAATGATGCTATCGTGCCCGCCCCTACCACCTCCGCCGGCAAAGCATTCCAGGCACCCACCACCCTCTGCGTAAAAAAACTTTCCACGCACATCTCCCTTAAACTTTCCCCTCTCACCTTGAAATCGTGACCCCTTGTAATTGACACCCCCAATCTTGGAAAAAGCTTGTTGCTATCCATCCTGTCCATACCTCTTATAATTTTGTAGACCTCAATCAGATCCTCCCTCAATCTCCGTCTTTCCAACGAAAACAATCCAAATCTACTCAACCTTTCTTCATAGCTAGTATCCTCCATACCAGGCAACATCCTGGTGAACCTCCTCTGCACCCTCTCTAAAACATCCACATCCTTCTGGTAATGTGGCGACCAGAACTGCATGCAGTATTCCAAATGTGGCCTAACCAAAGTCCTGTAACATGACCTGCCGACTCTTGTACTCAATACCCCGTCCGATGAAGGCAAGCATGCTGTATGCTTTCTTGACCACTCTATCAACCTGCGTTGCCACTTTCAGGGTACAATGGACCTGAACTCCCAGATCTCTCTACATCAATTTTCCCCAGGACTCTTCCATTGACCATATAGTCCGCTCTTGAATTAGATCTTCCAAAATGCATCACCTCGCATTTGCCTGGATTGAACTCCATCTGCCATTTCTCTGCCCAACTCTCCAATCTATCTATATTTTGCTGTATTCTCTGACAGTCCTCCTCGCTATTTGCAACTCCACCAATCTTAGTATCATCTGAAAACTTGCTAATCAGACCACCTATACCTTCCTCCAGATCATTTATGTATATCACAAACAACAGTGGTCCGAGCACGGATCCCTGTGGAACACCACTAGTCACCTTTCTCCATTTTGAGACACTCCCTTCCACCACTACTCTGTCTCCTGTTGCCCAGCCAGTTCTTTATCCATCTAGCTAGTACACCCTGAACCCCATACGACTTCACTTTTTCCATCAACCTGCCATGGGAAACCTTATCAAACGCCTTACTGAAGTCCATGTATATGACATCTACAGCCCTTCCCTCATCAATTAACTTTGTCACTTCCTCAAAGAATTCTATTAGGTTTGTAAGACATGACCTTCCCTGCATAAAACCATGCTGCCTATCACTGATAAGTCTATTTTCTTCCAAATGTGAATAGATCCTATCCCTCAGTATCTTCTCCAACAGTTTGCCTACCACTGACGTCAAGCTCACAGGTCTATAATTCCCTGGATTATCCCTGCTACCCTTCTTAAACAAAGGGACAACATTAGCAATTCTCCAGTCCTCCGGGACCTCACCCGTGCTCAAGGATGCTGCAAAGATATCTGTTAAGGCCCCAGCTATTTCGACACACGCTTCCCTCAGTAACCTGGGATAGATCCCATCCAGTCCTGGGGACATGTCCACTTTAATGTCTTTTAAAATACCCAAAACCTCCCCCTTCCGTATGACGACTTGACCGAGAGTATTTAAACATCCATCCCTAGCCTCAACATCCATCATGTCCCTCTCCTTTGTGAATACTGATGCAAAGTACTCATTAAGAATCTCATTCATTTCATCTGACTCCACGCATAAATTCTCTCTTTTGTCTTTGAGTGGGCCAATCCTTTCTCTAGTTACCCTCTTGCTCCTTATATACGAATAAAAGGCTTTGGGGTTTTCCTTCACCCTGTTAGCCAAAGATATTTCATGACCCCTTTTAGCCCTCTTTATTGCGTGTTTGAGATTCGTCCTACTTTCCCGATATTCCTCCAAAGCTTCATCAGTTTTGAGTTGCCTCGATCTTATGTATGCTTCCTTTTTTCATCTTAGCTAGTCTCTCAATTCCACCCGTCATCCATGGTTCCCTAACCTTGCCATTTCTATCCCTCATTTTCACAGGGACATGTCTGTCCTGCACTCTAATCAACCTTTCCTTAAAAGACTCCCACATTTCAAATGTGGATTTACCCTTAAACAGCTGCTCCCAGTCCACATTCCCTAGCTCCTGCCAAATTTTGTTCAGAGAATTTTGGCCTTTCCCCAATTTATCACTCTTCCTTTCGGACCACTCTCGTCTTTGTCCATGGGTATTCTGAAACTTACGGAATTGTGATCGCTATTCCCAAAGTAATCACCGACTGAAACTTCAACCACCTGGTCGGGATCATTCCCCAATACCAGGTCCAGTATGGCCCCTTTCCGAGTTGGACTATTGACATACTGCTCTCAAAAATTCTCCTGGATGCTCCTTACAAACTCTGCTCCATCTACGCCTCCAACACTACTCGAGTCCCATTCAATGTTGGGGAAGTTAAAATCTCCCATCACAACCACCCTATTGCTCCTACATTTTTCTATAATCTGTCTGCATATTTGTACCTCTACTTCATGCTTGCTTTTGGGAGGCCTGTAGTAAAGTCCCAGCAATGTTACTGCACCCCTCCTATTTCTTAGCTCTTCCCATATTGCCTCAGTGCTCGAATCCTCCATAGTGTCCTCCTTAATCACAGCTGTGATATCATCTCTGACTAGTAATGCAACTCCTCCACCCCTTCTACCTCCCTCTCTATCCCTCCTGAAGCATCTATACCCTGGGATATTCAGTTGCCAGTCCTGCCCTTCCCTCAACCAAGTCAACCGTGGATATCTAAGGAAATAAGGGAGAGTATCAAATTGAAGGAAAAAGCATATAAAGTGGCAAAGATTGCTGGGAGATTAGAGGACTGGGAAATCTTTAGGGGGCAACAGAAAGCTACTAAAAAAGCTATAAAGAAGAGTAAGATAGAGTATGAGAGTAAACTTGCTCAGAATATAAAAACAGACAGTAAAAGTTTTTACAAATATATAAGACAAAAAAGAGTGGCTAAGGTAAATATTGGTCCTTTAGAGGATGAGAAGGGAGTTTTAATAATGGGAAATGAGGAAATGGCTGAGGAACTGAACAGGTTTTTTGGGTCGGTCTTCACAGTGGAAGACACAAATAACATGCCAGCGACTGATAGAAATGAGGCTATGACAGGTGAGGATCTTGAGAGGATTGTTATCACTAAGGAGGGAGTGATGGGCAAGCTAATGGGGCTAAAGGTAGACAAGTCTCCTGGCCCTGATGGAATGCATCCCAGAGTGCTAAAAGAGATGGCTAGGGAAATTGCAGATGCACTAGTGATAATTTACCGAAATTCACTAGACTCTGGGGTGGTCCCGGTGGATTGGAAATTAGCAAACATGACGCCACTGTTTAAAAAAGGAGGTAGGCAGAAAGCAGGAAATTATAGGCCAGTGAGTTTAACTTCGGTAATAGGGAAGATGCTGGAATCTATCATCAAGGAAGAAATTGCGAGGCATCTGGATAGAAATTGTCCCATTGGGCAGACGCAGCATGGGTTTGTTAAAGGCAGGTCATGCCTAACTAATTTAGTGGAATTTTTTGAGGACATTACCAGTGCAGTAGATAACGGGGAGCCGATGGATGTGGTATATCTGGATTTCCAGAAAGCCTTTGACAAGGTGCCACACAAAAGGTTGCTGCATAAGATAAAGATGCATGGCATTAAGGTTAAAGTAGTAGCATGGATAGAGGATTGGTTAATTAATAGAAAGCAAAGAGTTGGGATAAATGGGTGTTTCTCTGGTTGGCAATCAGTAGCTAGTGGTGTCCCTCAGGGATCCGTGTTGGGTCCACAATTGTTCACAATTTACATTGATGATTTGGAGTTGGGGACCAAGGGCAATGTGTCCAAGTTTGCAGATGACACTAAGATGAGTGGTAAAGCGAAAAGTGCAGAGGATACTGGAAGTCTGCAGAGGGATTTGGATAGGTTAAGTGAATGGGCTCGGGTCTGGCAGATGGAATACAATGTTGACAAATGTGAGGTTATCCATTTTGGTAGGAATAACAGCAAACGGGATTATTATTTAAACGATAAAATATTAAAGCATGCCGCTGTTCAGAGAGACCTGGGTGTGCTAGTGCATGAGTCACAGAAGGTTGGTTTACAAGTGCAACAGGTGATTAAGAAGGCAAATGGAATTTTGTCCTTCATTGCTAGAGGGATGGAGTTTAAGACTAGGGAGGTTATGCTGCAATTGTATAAGGTGTTAGTGCGGCCACACCTGGAGTATTGTGTTCAATTTTGGTCTCCTTACTTGAGAAAGGACGTACTGGCACTGGAGGGTGTGCAGAGGAGATTCACTAGGTTAATCCCAGAGCTGAAGGGGTTGGATTATAAGGAGAGGTTGAGTAGACTGGGACTGTACTCGTTGGAATTTAGAAGGATGAGGGGGGATCTTATAGAAACATTTAAAATTATGAAGGGAATAGATAGGATAGATGCGGGCAGGTTGTTTCCACTGGCGGGTGACAGCAGAACTAGGGGGCATAGCCTCAAAATAAGGGGAAGTAGATTTAGGACTGAGTTTAGGAGGAACTTCTTCACCCAAAGGGTTGTGAATCTATGGAATTCCTTGCCCAGTGAAGCAGTTGAGGCTCCTTCATTACATGTTTTTAAGGTAAAGATAGATAGTTTTTTGAAGAATAAAGGGATTAAGGGCTATGGTGTTCGGGCCGGAAAGTGGAGCTGAGTCCACAAAAGATCAGCCATGATCTAATTGAATGGCGGAGCAGGCTCGAGGGGCCAGATGGCCTACTCCTGCTCCTAGTTCTTATGTTCTTATGTTCTTATGTTCTAAGTCTCAGTAACACCAATAACAGCATATTCCCAGGTACTAATCCAAGACCTAAATTCATCTGCCTTACCTGCTACACTTCTCGCATTAAAACAAATGCACCTCAGACCACCTGTCCCTTTGCGTTCATCATCTCTTCCCTGTCTACTCTTCCCCTTAGTCACATTGAGTTTATTATCTAGTACCTTACTGGCTTTAGTTGATGCCTCTTTACTGACCTCTAACTTCCTAATCTGGTTCCCATCCCCCTGCCACATTAGTTTAAAACCTTCCCAACAGTTTTAGCAAAAGCACCCCTTAGGACATTGGTTCCAGTCCTGCCCAGGTGTAGACCATCCGGTTTGTAATGGTCCCACCGCCCCCAGAACCGGTTCCAATGTCCCAAAAATCTGAACCCCCTCCCTCCTGCACCATCTCTCAAGCCACGTATTCATTCTGACTATTCTTGAATTTCTACTCTGACTGTCTCGTGGCACTGGTAGCAATCCTGAGATTACTACCTTTGAGGTCCTACTTTTTAACTTATCTCCTAACTCCCTAAATTCTGATTGTTGGACCTCATCCCGTTTTTTACCTATATCGTTGGTGGCTATATGCACACGACAACTGGCTGTTCACCCTCCCCCTTCAGTATGGCAGTAGGGCAGCACGGTAGCATGGTGGTTAGCATAAATGCTTCACAGCTCCAGAGTCCCAGGTTCGGTTCCCGGCTGGGTCACTGCCTGTGCGGAGTCTGCACGTCCTCCCCGTGTGTGCGTGGGTTTCCTCCGGGTGCTCCGGTTTCCTCCCACAGTCCAAAGATGTGCGGGTTAGGTGGATTGGCCATGCTAAATTGCCCGTAGTGTCCTAAAAAGTAAGGTTACTGGGAGGGGGGGTTGTTGGGTTACGGGTATAGGGTGGATACGTGGGTTTGAGTAGGGTGATCATTGCTCGGCACAACATCGAGGGCCGAAGGGCCTGTTCTGTGCTGTACTGTTCTATGTTCTATGTATGTCCTGCAGCCGATCTGAGACATCCCTGACCCGTGCACCCGGGAGGCAACATACCATTCAGGAGTCTCGTTTTCGACCACAGAAGTGCCTGTCTACTCCCCTTACGATTGAATCCCCTATGACTATAGCCCTGCCAGTCTTTTTCCCGCCCTTCTGTGCAGCAAAGCCAGCCATGGTGCCATGAGCTGGGCTACTACTGCCTTCCCCTGGTGAGTCATTTCCCCCAACAGTATCCAAAATAGTATACTTGTTTTGGAGGGAGATGACCGCAGGGGACACCTGCACTGCCTTCCTGCTCTTTCTCTGCCTTTTGGTCACCCATTTCCTGTCTCCCTCAACAATCCTAATCTGCGGTGTGACCAACTCACTGAACGTGCTATCCACGACCTCCTCAGCATCACGGATGCTCCAAAGTGAGTCCATCCGCAGCTCCAGAGACGTCATGCAGTCTAACAGGAGATGCAGCTGGACACACTTCCCGCACATGAAGGAGTCAGGGGCATCGGTCGCGTCCCTGAACTCCCACATTGAGCATGAGGAGCATAACACGGGTCTGGGATCTCCTGGCATTTTGACCCTTTACCTTAACTGACTACAAATAAAATAATTAATAAGTGAAAGGAATAAAGATTTTAACTTACCAATCAAAATACTCACCGACACATGAAGAGTTATATTTCTCCCAGCTACTGCTAATTGGAGCACTTTCCTTACCAGCCAATCAGGTCACTGCGTTGCTGTGATGTCACTCTTCAAGGTAAGTTTTTAAAGTTTTAAAGAGGTAAACTTACCTTTCCAATAGACCCCTGGTTACTGCTCCCGCCGAAAATCTGAAGGCGGCTGCTCCTTATCACCACAGTTAGAGGAGGAGGGCGGGTGGGAGACACTACACGTATAGTGTCTCGAGTTTAGCCGCTGCCCAAATATATCAGTTCACTCACCTTCCCAGAGCGCAATTCGACCGCTCAGCTCCTCCCACGCACAGCTCCTGCAAGGTAAGTTTTTAAAATAGGAAAACTTACCTTTCCAACAGCCTCCTGGTTACTGATCTCGCTTAAAAAAAAAAGGTGACGTTGAAATATCACAGAACTAGCACAGCTTTTTAGAGTGGGTTTTGGTTAATTGAATATTAATGTATGCTAAATTATTTTATTTTACTGGTGGTAAAATTGTTTATACTTGCATTTCAGGGTTGTTTCAAAACTTGAGGCTCAAATTCGACAAGTAGAACATGAGAGAAACTACATGAAGGTCCGATCCAGTGCACATAGCTGTTCACGGACATCAAACCGTGGGTAAAAACATTTGTTTTTATAAATAAAACTTAAACGACTTCTGATTACAACATCAATGAAGCTAATAGGTTTTTCCTTTTCCAATAAAATGGCTAATGTAAAGAATGTACTTACCTGTTTTGAATATTGAAACATTGGTAATCGCCTTCCATCTCGTAAGACAAGGTTTGTGTCATGGTGATCAACTCTGTATTAAATATCACTTTGTGTGGCTCAGGAACCCGACCCTGGCATTGCCGACTCTGCTTCATTCGCTGCAGAGATAGTGGGATGAGAAGGTGCACCCAGGAGGTTGTGACCCAGTGACCAATTCCTTGCACAGAACGGTTTTGGGTTTGGGTCTGTGTTTGTCATCCATCCAATTAATGGCTGAGCCAGTGCAGACATCGTTAGATTAACAATGAGTCCTAGAGAGGGTCAATTCGTCGTCGTCGTGCGCAAGGTTGGGCCTCATCCAATTTAAGGTGCTGCACAGAGCCCATATGACGGGGACTAGGATGAGTCGGTTCTTTGGGGGGGAGGACAGGTGTGTTAGGTGTTCGGGAAGCCCTGCGAACCATGTACATATGTTCTGGATGTGTCCGGCACTGGAAGAGTTCTGGGAGGGGGTGGCGGGGACGGTATCGAGAGTGGTGGGAACCAGGGTCAAACCAGGGTGGGGGCTAGCGATTTTTGGGGTTGGGGTGGAGCCAGGAGTACAGGAGGCAAGGGAGGCCGGAATATTGGCCTTTGCGTCCTTGGTAGCTCGGAGAAGGATCTTGATTCAGTGGAGGGACACAAGGCCACCAAGTGTTAACACCTGGTTAAACGACATGGCAAGCTTCATCCAATTGGAAAGAATCAAATTTGCCCTGAGGGGGTCGGTACAGGGGTTCTTCCGGCGGTGGCAGCCCTTTCTTGACTTTCTGGATCAGAGATAGGAACTGGAGGCCGAAACAGCAGCAACCCGGGGAGAAAAGGGGGAGGGAGGGGGGGGAAGGGAGGGGGGGGGGGGGGGGGGATAGCACGAAGGGAGCACGTCAGCGGGGGGTCGCGGGCAATGACTGCCCGAGGCCATCGGCAGAAAGGGAAAAACGGTTTGGTTGCTAGACTGATAGCGCGGGGGGGGGGGGGGGGGGGGGGGGGGAGGGAGGGTGGGGGGGGTGCGCGGGGGGGGGGGGAGGGAGGGTGGGGGGGGTGCGCGGGGGGGGGGGGGAGGGAGGGTGGGGGGGGTGCACGGGGGGGGGGGGGGGGGGGACGGGGGGGGGGGGGGGGGGGGGGCGCGCGGGGGAGGGCGTGGGGAGGATTTTCCAGGCGGGATTTGTGGTGTTATAATTTAAAATGTAATAGGGGTAAATGTTTGTATCGAAAAATTTCAATAAAAATTGTTTTAAAAAAAAAGATTAACAATGAGTGTATGCTGGTGGAATTTATAGACTCCAGGACATCTGGGTTCCTGCCACAAAACACCATGGGTATGTCAGAGAGCCGAGATGGAATCTCTGCAGTCTTTTCTCCTGCCTAGAATATGCTGTCTAGGTCTCGCCATTGTAGAGGAATGCCCCGAGGAAACTGGCTTGGTAGATTTGCAGTTTGGGTGTTCTCAGTCAGCTTTTTACTGGCACATGCCTGTCCTGCACTCCCATCAACTGCTCCTTAAAAGACTCCCACATGCCAAATGTGGGTTTACCCTTAAACAGCCTCTCCCAAACAACAGCCTTCAAATCATGTCTAATCTGGTTGTAGTTAGCCTTCCCCCAATTTACACCTTAACTCTGGGACAACACTCGCCCTTTTCCATGAGTATCTGAAAGTTAACTAATTGTGGCCATTGTTTGCCACATGTTCCCCCACTGCAACTTTGGTGATCTGGCTGGGCTCGTTCCCTAGTATTAGGTCCAGTATAGCCCCCTCTCTAGTCGGACTATCCACATATTGTTGCAAAAATCCTTCTTGGACACACTTACCAAATTCCGCACCATCCAGACCCCTAGCCCTTTGGGAATTCCAGTCAATATGAGGAAAATTAAAGTCTCCCACTACAACAACCCTATTATTTCTACATCTATCCAGAATCTGTTTACATATCTTCTTCAACTTCCCATGGGCTGTTGGGAGACCTGAGGTACACCCCCATCATAGTGACTGCCCCCCTTCCTGTTTCTGAGTTCTTCCCACAGTGCCTCGTTACTTGATTCTTCCATGGTGTCCTCCCTCTGTACAGCTGTAATATGTTCTCTCACCAGTATTGCCACTCTCTCACCTCTTTTTTTTTACCTTCCTGTCTCGCCAAAACACCTATATCCTGGAATATTTAGCTGCCAGTCCTGTCCCTTTTAAAAAAATAAATTTAGAGTAACCAATTATTTTTGTTCCACTTGAGGGGCAATTTAGCATTGCCAATCCACCTAACCTGCACACCTTTGGGTCATGGGGGTGAAACCCCCGCAGACATGTGGAGAATGTGCAAACTCCACATGGACAGTGAGCCAGAGCTGGGATTTGAACCCGGGTCCTCGGCGTCGCAGTCCCAGTGCTATCCACTGTGCCACATGCCACCCTCCGTCTCCGTTACAGCAATCACATCCAGGTTCTGAGCATAGATCAAGGCTTTCAGTTCATCTGTCTTACCTGTTATACTCCGTGCACTGAAGCAGATACACTCCAGACCTCCAGGCCCACTGAGTTCGACCTCCCTCACAGAATAAAAGGTAGGCCATTTAGGACTGAGATGAGGAGGAAGTTCTTCAGTCACTCAGTCATCTTGGGAATTCTCTACGCAAAATTGGAGGCTCAGCATTGAAGCAGAGTTCGATAGATTTCTAGAATCAAATGATATCAAGGGATACAGGGATAATGCAGGACGATGCCGCTGAGGTAGAAGATCAGGCACGATCTAGTTCAGTGTTTTTCAAACTTTCTTTCCCGGAACCCACTTTTACCACCGGCTGACCATCATGAGCCATGCCAGCCGTCCTTCGCGAGCCATGCCAACCGACTGACCTTCACTAGCCATGCTAACTGACTGACCTTTGGGGCCCACGCCGACTGTCCTTTGTGACATACCACTATTGCTACCCTTTAATGCGACAGGTGAGCCTGCTTGGTCCTTATGATCTCACTTGCTTTGTCATTCAATGTTACATTTCTGCTAAGGACTTGTGACGATTTAAGTTCTCGCTGCATCCTTTGAAAAAAAATCAAGAGGTTTGTCCTTGAACTTGCCATGTTTAGTCTTCAAATGCCTTTGGCATTTTGAGGGTTTTAATCTTTTATTTACCAGTATCTCCCTGCATAAGAAGCACAAGGGGGTGGGGGTTACATCCTGATTAGTATTGGGACAATTAACAAAGCCACACCTCAAGAAATCATCTTTCTCCTGCTTTGTTCCCAATTTCAGCTGTTTCTTCACTCTTTGTTCACCAGAGACCCTGGATCTCTGGGTACAGCTCACACCAGCACTGCTTTGCCCTGTCTGAGAAGCTCTCTCCAGCAGATTCAATTGTGAGATCCTGACCTGTTTGTGTCTCTGGCCCTTTCTTTCTTTGATCCACCTTCAGTTCTTCACACAGTCCTGTTGCTTGCTTGCTGGCAGCTCTGTGATTTTGGCCCCAGAGCACATGACATCAGCGTACCTGCTCTCTGCCGCCACTTCTGGTGGGATGACTCAATCGATGTTAAAAAACATTTTTTTAAAGTCTGGAACTGGGACAGTGTAATAACGTCAGGAGGAGGCAGTCTGCCCCGCTGGGCTCTGGGTCTGCGCACTGCTCGATCCGGCTTAGAAGGGGCGGCAGACATTCCTGAAAGGTGGCCGTGGCCGGCATTTTTAAAAGCCAATCGCCACTGTTGGGCACTTCTTCATGTGATTGTGAGCGCTACGACCAATCGCTCTGCGACCTTCCCGACACCTGCCGTGGGTCACGAGTTTGAAAATGACTGATCTAGTTGAATGGCGGAGCAGACTGAAGGTGCTGAACGGCCTACTCCTGCTTCTGTATTTGTAAGTTGCAACCAGTAGTAATCAATGCACTTTCTAGCAGCCTGTCTGACCTTCATTCAAATGGTTCTTGGGCATTGAGTCTTCCCGCTTGGACCTCTCTTTTAATTAATGAGAGCGGACACTCCGCCTCAATGACAGGCCTGAAATGAATCAACATTTTTCGCTCTTGCTTCCAATATGTTGAGAGTACCATATTGTATCTTGAAGTATGATCCATTTTGCTTCTGCATCTGTTGGAATTCCTGTTCAGTCCAGTTGAAGAAATTTTGTTTTTTATCTCCTGCAGTTATACAGGGTATAGGTTCAGAGGAGGTTTACTAGATTGATACCTGGAATGAGCAGGTTGTCTTGTGAGGATCGGTTGGAAAGGATGCTCCCGTGTGTGTTGATGTGTGTGTGTTGGTGTCAATTCCCGCTCGCAACAATACGGAGAAGTCGTTTCAGACAGTCACTCCCTATTTGTTTGTGTATTGTGCGCATGTGTGTGTGTGCTGGGGCCTTTTAAATGGGATACCAGATTACAAACTATGGTTTTGTTCATTATACAGGATGTGGACGTCGCTGGTTAGGCCAGCATTTATTGCCCATCCTTAGTTGTCCTTAAGGTGGTGGTGAGCTGCCTTCTTGAACCGCTGCAGTTCCTCAGGTGTAGATACACCACCAGCACTATTTGGGAGGAAGTTTTTATTTCTTTTTTTTGTAGTAGTTGAATACATTGGGCAGCAGGGTAGCATGGTGGTTAGCATAAATGCTTCACAGCTCCAGGGTCCCAGGTTCGATTCCCGGCTGGGTCACTGTCTGTGTGGAGTCTGCACGTCCTCCCCCTGTGTGCGTGGGTTTCCTCCGGGTGCTCCGGTTTCCTCCCACAGTCCAAAGATGTGCGGGTTAGGTGGATTGGCCATGCTAAATTGCCCGTAGTGTCCTAATAAAAGTAAGGTTAAGCGGGGGGGGGGGGGTTGTTGGGTTACGGGTATAGGGTGGATACGTGGGTTTGAGTAGGGTGATCATGGCTCGGCACAACATTGAGGGCCGAAGGGCCTGTTCTGTGCTGTACTGTTCTATGTTCTATGTTCTACATTTGACTGGCTTGTTGAGCCATTTCAGAGGACATTTAAGAGTCAACCACATTGCTGGAGTCACATGTAGAGCAGACCAAGTAAGGCTAGTAGATTCTCCTTCCCTAAAGGACTTTAGTGAATCAGATGAGTTTTTTTTACAACAATCGACAGTGATTTCATGATCATCATTAGAATTTTAATTCCAGATATTTTTAAAATTCCATGATCTGCCATGGTGGGATTTGAACCCACGTCCCCAGATGTATTATCCTGGGTCTCTGGTTTACTAGTCCAGTGACAATACCACTATGCCATTGTCTTAACTAATATTAGCCAGGTGCCATGAGGAATCCAATTTCCATCTGCCTCCTCGAGGTGACACAGCTGAGGACTTGTCAATGGAGGACCGTTATACTTTTGGCTCTCTTTGTATTGGTGTTAGTCAACGGTGTGGGCTGAAAATGAGATGCAGCTTAGTGCACATAAACGTGAAACATGCTTCTCTTCACCACCCACACACTAGATGCATCACATCAAGCTGCTGGAGACATGTTAATACATTGACAGACAGTACTCTGAAAGGACACACTCCTCCGTCCACTGCATCACCTCACCTAACCTGCTCATCCTTGGACATTAAGGGGCAGTTTATCATGGCCAATCCACCTAACCTGCACATCTTTGGACTGTGGGCAGTAACCACAGCACCCAGAGGAAACCCACACAGACACACTGAGAAAGTGCAAGCTCCACACACTGACCCAAAGCCGGAATTGGAGCTGCGAGGCAGCAGTGCTAACCGCTGTGATTGCAGTGCTAACCACTGTGCCACTCTGCTGCCAATTTGACAATTTGTATGCTTCTAATACTATCTTTAATTTCCTTTATAAGTCATAGTTTGGCCACCTTTCACATTTTACTTTTGCGCTAGACAGGAATGAACAATTGTTGCTGTTTCCCCATGCGCTCCTTGAATGTTTGCCATTGCCTACCCACTGTCATCCCTTTCAGTAAAATTTCCCAATCTACCTTGGCCAAATCACGCTTCATATCATCATAATTTCCTTTATTAAGTTTCAGGATCCTAGTCTCAGAATCAACTACATCACTCTCCACCTTGATGGAAATTTCTTGGCAAAATTTGGTTCCAGTGCCATCTACGAGTTTGCTTATGATGCAACCATAGTGGGCTGGATCTCGAATAACGACGAGTCAGAATACAGGAGGGAGCTGGAGAACCTAGTGGAGTGGTGCAGCGACAACAATCTATCCCTCAATGCCAGCCTTGAGGGATGGAGCTGGTCATTGACTTCAGAAAGCAAAGTACTGTACACACCCCTGTCAGAATCAATGGGGCCGAGGTGGAGATAGAACATAGAACATAGAACAGTACAGCACAGAACAGGCCCTTCGGCCCTCGATGTTGTGCCGAACAATGATCACCCCACGTAACCCGTATACCCGTAACCCAACAATCCCCCCATTAACCTTACACTACGGGCAATTTAGCATGGCCAATCCACCTAACCCGCACATCTTTGGACTGTGGGAGGAAACCGGAGCACCCGGAGGAAACCCACGCACACACGGGGAGGACGTGCAGACTCCACACAGACAGTGACCCAGCCGGGAATCGAACCTGGGACCCTGGAGCTGTGAAGCATTGATGCTAACCACCATGCTACCGTGAGGCCCCAGATGGTTAGCAGTTTCAAATTCCGAGGGGTGCACATCTCCAAAAATGTGTCTTGGTCCACCCACATCGACGCTACCACCAAGAAAGCATAACAACGCCTATACTTCCTCAGGAAACTAAGGAAATTTGGTATGTCCACATTAACTCTTACCAACTTTTACAGATGCACCACAGAAGGCACCCTATCGGGCTGCATCACAGCCTGGTATGGCAACTGCTCGGCCCAGGACCGCAAGAAACTTCAGAGAGTCGTGAACACCTCCCAGTCCATCACACAAACCTGCCTCCCATCCATTGACTCCATCTACACCTCCCGCTGCCTGGCTTACTTTTCTAACTTCTTCCATCGTGCAAGAGATACAAAAGTCTGAGAACGAGCAGACGCAAAACAGCTTCTTCCCCAGTTACCAGACTCCGAAACGACCCTCTTATGGACTGACCTCATTAACACTACACCCTGTATGCTTCACCCGATGCTGGTGTTATGTACTTACATTGTGGACCTTGTGTTGCCCTTTTATTCCCTTTTCTTTTCATGTACTTAATGATCTGTTGAGCTGCTCGCATAAAAATACTTTTCACTGTACCATGGTACACGTGACAATAAACAAAATCCAATCCAAATTCAATCATTATTATGGTCATTCATTCCAAGTGGTCTCGCACAACTAGATATCCAATAATTCCGTTCTCATTACACAGTACCCAATCTAGGATGGCCTGTTCTCCAGTTGGTCTCTAGCAGAGGGCAGCAGAGCAGAGCTACTGATCAGCTGTTCTGGGGAAATTTGCATACGTGCAGTGCGGTCAGCCTAAGTTGAAGGTGAATCTGCGAAGGAGACCCGAGGAGTTTGAGTGAAGGCGTTCATCCAGCAGAGGGCAGCAGAGCAGAGCTACTGATCAGCTGTTCTGGGGAAATTTCCTACGTGCAGTGCGGTCAGCCTAAGTTGAAGGTGAATCTGCGAAGGAGACCCGAGGAGTTTGAGTGAAGGCAATCATCCAGCAGAGGGCAGCAGAGCAGAGCTACTGATCAGCTGTTCTGGGGAAATTTGCATACGTGCAGTGCGGTCAGCCTAAGTTGAAGGTGAGTCTGCGAAGGAGACCCGAGGAGTTTGAGTGAAGGCGTTCATCCAGCAGAGGGCAGCAGAGCAGAGCTACTGATCAGCTGTTCTGGGGAAATTTCCTACGTGCAGTGCGGTCAGCCTAAGTTGAAGGTGAATCTGCGAAGGAGACCCGAGGAGTTTGAGTGAAGGCAATCATCCAGCAGAGGGCAGCAGAGCAGAGCTACTGATCAGCTGTTCTGGGGAAATTTGCATACGTGCAGTGCGGTCAGCCTAAGTTGAAGGTGAGTCTGCGAAGGAGACCCGAGGAGTTTGAGTGAAGGCAATCATCCAGCAGAGGGCAGCAGAGCAGAGCTACTGATCAGCTGTTCTGGGGAAATTTGCATACGTGCAGTGCGGTCAGCCTAAGTTGAAGGTGAATCTGCGAAGGAGACCCGAGGAGTTTGAGTGAAGGCAATCATCCAGCAGAGGGCAGCAGAGCAGAGCTACTGATCAGCTGTTCTGGGGAAATTTGCATACGTGCAGTGCGGTCAGCCTAAGTTGAAGGTGAATCTGCGAAGGAGACCCGAGGAGTTTGAGTGAAGGCAATCATCCAGCAGAGGGCAGCAGAGCAGAGCTACTGATCAGCTGTTCTGGGGAAATTTGCATACGTGCAGTGCGGTCAGCCTAAGTTGAAGGTGAATCTGCGAAGGAGACCCGAGGAGTTTGAGTGAAGGCAATCATCCAGCAGAGGGCAGCAGAGCAGAGCTACTGATCAGCTGTTCTGGGGAAATTTGCATACGTGCAGTGCGGTCAGCCTAAGTTGAAGGTGAATCTGCGAAGGAGACCCGAGGAGTTTGAGTGAAGGCAATCATCCAGCAGAGGGCAGCAGAGCAGAGCTACTGATCAGCTGTTCTGGGGAAATTTGCATACGTGCAGTGCGGTCAGCCTAAGTTGATGGTGGTTTGTGGAGGGGCTGTTGGCAAGTGACAGTTAAACCCGAAACACTTCGTGAGTGTTTCCCACCCTACCTCCTCCTCTAACCAACCCCCCCACCCCACGGTGGTTGGGAAGCGGGAGCAGGGGCCTGTCGTGAAGGTGAGTGAGTGCCTTTAAATTTGCTTAACTTTCAGCGGGAGCAGGGTTTGAGGTAATATCAGGTAAGCTCTTCCTTTCTTTTTCTTTTTCTTGTTTTTTTTTTAAATCTAGAGGTGATGTCAGGGAAGGCAGTACAATGCTCCTCCTGCAGAATGTTTGAGGTGTGGGACGCCGTCAGTGTCCCTGCTGATTTCATCTGTGGGAAGTGCACCCAACTCCAGCTCCTCAAAAACCGTGTTAGGGACCTGGAGCTTGAGCTGGATGAACTTCGGATCATTTGGGAGGCAGAGGGGGTCATAGATAGGAGCTTCAGGGAAGTAGTTACACCAAAGACTGGAGATAGATGGGTAACTGTAAGAGGGACTGGGAAGAAGCAGTCAGTGCAGGGACCCCCTGCGGTCGTTCCCCTGAGTAACAAGTATACCGTTTTGGATACTTGTGGGGGGGACGACTTACCAGGGGTAAGCCATGGGGTACGGGCCTCTGGCACGGAGTCTGTCCCTGTTGCTCAGAAGGGAAGGGGGGAAAGGAGTAGAACATTAGTAATTGGGGACTCAATAGTCAGGGGCACAGATAGGAGATTTTGTGGGAGCGAGAGAGACTCACGTTTGGTATGTTGCCTCCCAGGTGCAAGGGTACGTGATGTCTCGGATCGTGTTTTCCGGGTCCTTAAGGGGGAGGGGGAGCAACCCCAAGTCGTAGTCCACATTGGCACTAACGACATAGGTAGGAAAGAGGACAAGGATGTCAGGCAGGCCTTTAGGGAGCTAGGATGGAAGCTCAGAGCGAGAACAAACAGAGTTGTTATCTCTGGGTTGTTGCCCGTGCCACGTGATAGTGAGATGAGGAATAGGGAGAGAGAGCAATTAAACACGTGGCTACAGGGATGGTGCAGGCGGGAGGGATTCAGATTTCTGGATAACTGGGGCTCTTTCTGGGGAAGGTGGGACCTCTATAGACAGGATGGTCTACATCTGAACCTGAGGGGCACCAATATCCTGGGGGGGAGATTTGTTAGTGCTCTTTGGGGGGGTTTAAACTAATTCAGCAGGGGCATGGGAACCTGGATTGTAGTTTTGGGGTACGGGAGATTGAGAGTATAGAGGTCAGGAGCACAGATTTGACTTCGCAGGAGGGTGCCAGTGTTCAGGTAGGTGGTTTGAAGTGTGTCTACTTCAATGCCAGGAGTATACGAAATAAGGTAGGGGAACTGGCAGCATGGGTTGGTACCTGGGACTTCGATGTTGTGGCCATTTCAGAGACATGGATAGAGCAGGGACAGGAATGGTTGTTGCAGGTTCCGGGGTTTAGGTGTTTTAGTAAGCTCAGAGAAGGGGGCAAAAGAGGGGGAGGTGTGGCGCTGCTAGTCAAGGACAGTATTATGGTGGCGGAAAGGATGCTAGATGGGGACTCTTCTTCTGAGGTAGTATGGGCTGAGGTTAGAAACAGGAAAGGAGAGGTCACCCTGTTGGGAGTTTTCTATAGGCCACCTAATAGTTCTAGGGATGTAGAGGAAAGGATGGCGAAGATGATTCTGGAAAAGAGCGAAAGTAACAGGGTAGTTGTTATGGGAGACTTTAACTTTCCAAATATTGACTGGAAAAGATATAGTTCGAGTACATTAGATGGGTCATTCTTTGTACAATGTGTGCAGGAGGGTTTCCTGACACAATATGTTGACAGGCCAACAAGAGGCGAGGCCACATTGGATTTGGTTTTGGGTAATGAACCAGGCCAGGTGTTAGATCTGGAGGTCGGTGAGCACTTTGGAAACAGTGACCACAATTCGGTGACCTTTACGTTAGTGATGGAAAGGGATAAGTATACCCCGCAGGGCAAGAGTTATAGCTGGGGGAAGGGCAATTATGATGCCATTAGACATGACTTAGGATGTGTTGGTTGGAGAAGTAGGCTGCAAGGGTTGGGCACACTGGATATGTGGAGCTTGTTCAAGGAACAGCTATTGCATGTTCTTTTTTTTTTAAAATTTAGATTACCCAATTATTTTTTCCAATTAAGGGGGAAATTTAGCGTGGCCAATCCACCTACTCTGCACATTTTTGGGTTGTGGGGGCGAAACCCACGCAGACACGGGGAGAATGTGCAAACTCCACACGGACAGTGACCCAGAGCCGGGATCGAACCTGGGACCTCAGCGCCGTGAGGCGGTTGTGCTAACCACTAGGCCACCGTGCTGCCCGTATTGCATGTTCTTGATAAGTACGTACCAGTCAGGCAGGGAGGAAGGGGTCGAGCGAGGGAACCGTGGTTTACCAAAGAAGTGGAATCTCTTGTTAAGAGGAAGAAGGAGGCCTATGTGAAGATGAGGCGTGAAGTTTCAGTTGGGGCGCTTGATAGTTACAAGGAAGCGAGGAAGGATCTAAAGAGAGAGCTGAGACGAGCAAGGAGGGGACATGAGAAGTCTTTGGCAGGTAGGATCAAGGAAAACCCAAAAGCTTTCTATAGGTATGTCAGGAATAAAAGAATGACTAGGGTAAGAGTAGGGCCAGTCAAGGACAGTGGTGGGAAGTTGTGTGTGGAGGCTGAGGAGATAAGCGAGATACTAAATGAATACTTTTCGTCAGTATTCACTCAAGAAAAAGATAATATTGTGGAGGAGAATGCTGAGACCCAGGCTATTAGAATAGATGGCATTGAGGTGCATAGGGAAGAAGTGTTGGCAATTCTGGACAAGGTGAAAATAGATAAGTCCCCGGGGCCGGATGGGATTTATCCTAGGATTCTCTGGGAAGCTAGGGAAGAGATTGCTGAGCCTTTGGCTCTGATTTTTAGGTCATCATTGGCTACAGGAATAGTGCCAGAGGACTGGAGGATAGCAAATGTGGTCCCTTTGTTCAAGAAGGGGAGTAGAGATAACCCCGGTAACTATAGGCCGGTGAGCCTAACGTCTGTGGTGGGTAAAGTCTTGGAGAGGATTATAAAAGATACGATTTATAATCATCTAGATAGGAATAATATGATTAGGGACAGTCAGCATGGTTTTGTGAAGGGTAGGTCATGCCTCACAAACCTTATCGAGTTCTTTGAGAAGGTGACTGAACAGGTAGACGAGGGTAGAGCAGTTGATGTGGTGTATATGGATTTCAGTAAAGCGTTTGATAAGGTTCCCCACGGTCGGCTATTGCAGAAAATACGGAGGCTGGGGATTGAGGGTGATTTAGAGATGTGGATCAGAAATTGGCTAGTTGAAAGAAGACAGAGAGTGGTAGTTGATGGGAAATGTTCAGAATGGAGTTCAGTTACGAGTGGCGTACCACAAGGATCTGTTCTGGGGCCGTTGCTGTTTGTCATTTTTATAAATGACCTAGAGGAGGGCGCAGAAGGATGGGTGAGTAAATTTGCAGACGACACTAAAGTCGGTGGAGTTGTAGACAGTGCGGAAGGATGTTGCAGGTTACAGAGGGACATAGATAAGCTGCAGAGCTGGGCTGAGAGGTGGCAAATGGAGTTTAATGTGGAGAAGTGTGAGGTGATTCACTTTGGAAAGAATAACAGAAATGCGGAATATTTGGCTAATGGTAAAATTCTTGGTAGTGTGGATGAGCAGAGGGATCTCGGTGTCCATGTACATAGATCCCTGAAAGTTGCCACCCAGGTTGATAGGGTTGTGAAGAAGGCCTATGGTATGTTGGCCTTTATTGGTAGAGGGATTGAGTTCCGGAGCCATGAGGTCATGTTGCAGTTGTACAAAACTCTAGTACGGCCGCATTTGGAGTATTGCGTACAGTTCTGGTCGCCACATTATAGGAAGGACGTGGAAGCTTTGGAACGGGTGCAGAGGAGATTTACCACGATGTTGCCTGGTATGGAGGGAAAATCTTATGAGGAAAGGCTGATGGACTTGAGGTTGTTTTCGTTAGAGAGAAGAAGGTTAAGAGGTGACTTAATAGAGGCATACAAAATGATCAGAGGGTTAGATAGGGTGGACAGCGAGAGCCTTCTCCCGCGGATGGAGGTGGCTAGCACGAGGGGACATAGCCTTAAATTGAGGGGTAATAGATATAGGACAGAGGTCAGAGGTGGGTTTTTTACGCAAAGTGTGGTGAGGCCGTGGAATGCCCTACCTGCAACAGTAGTGAATACGCCAACATTGAGGGCATTTAAAAATTTATTGGATAAGCATATGGATGATAAGGGCATAGTGTAGGTTAGATGGCCTTTAGATTTTTTCCATGTCGGTGCAACATCGAGGGCCGAAGGGCCTGTACTGCGCTGTATCGTTCTATGTTCTATGTTCTATGGTCCCTTAAAGTATTGGTCCAGAAAACCATCCCGAATACACTCCAAGAATTCCTCCTCTGTGGTATTGTGACTAATTTGTCTATACGGGCAGCACGGTAGCACTGTGGTTAGCACTGTGGCTTCCCAGCACCAGGGTCCCTGGTTCAATTCCCGGCTTGGGTCACTATCTGTGCGGAATCTGCACGTTCTCCCCGTGTCTGTGTGGGTTTCCTCAGGGTGCTCCGGTTTCCTCCCACACATCCCGAAAGACGTGCTGTTAGGTGAATTTGACATTCTGAATTCTCCTTCTGTGATCCCAACAGGCGCCGGAATGTGGCGTCTAGGGGCTTTTCACAGTAACTTCATTGCAGTGTTAATGTAAACCTACTTGTGACAATAAGGATTATTATTATATGCAAACTAAAATCAGCCATAATTACAGATGTTCCTTTATTGCATGTGTCTCTAATTTCCTGTTTAATTCCATTCCCAAATCACCTCTACAGTTTTTCCCCAGCTCTAACCATACAGATTCTACATTGTTGGAGCTAATATCTTTCATCCACTATAGCATTCATTTCCTCTTTAACCAGCAATGCAATGCCAGTGCCTTCCTAAATACTGGGTCACCCGGGTCACCCTGCAGCCAATCCTCCGTAATTCTGACGATATCATACTCGTTTACAACTATTTGCATGATTAATGTATCCATGCATTAAGGCACAAAGCCTTGAGGCTTGTCTTTTTTAACATTCCCTGTCCCGTTCCCACTATTTCACACTGTGGCCCTATTTGAATCTGGCCCTTGTTTTCTCTGCCTATCATTTCCCTTATTCCCCTTTTCTTCTGTTGTTGTCCTTGATTTCCCACTCCTCCCAACTCCGTGCATTGCTTCTCATCCCCCTCTTCACAGTTGAAATCTGCAGCAAATGTTGACTTCTATCAACAGAATTAAGTACTGGTTCACAGTGCTTCCAGTAAAATTCTCCCATGTATGATTCTTCTCAGTGTGAAAAACTATGAAACTAAGGCCTTTTGTTAATTTAGGGCAGAAAAGAAAGCGTGTATCCGTTTGAAACAATTTCTCTTGTGAAGCACCCCTAAGTTCCAATATTCTGAATGCGAAAATTTAAAATAACTTGAATGAGACAGAACATAGAACATTACAGCGCAGTACAGGCCCTTCGGCCCACGATGTTGCACCGTCCTGTGAAACCCTTCTAAAGTCCCTCTACACTATTCCCTTATCGTCCAATGACCATTTGAATGAGTTTAGTGTTGGCGAGTCCACTACTGTTGCAGGCAGGACATTCCACGCCCTTACTACTCTCTGAGTAAAGAACCTACCTCTGACATCTGACGGCAGCACGGTAGCATTGTGGATAGCACAATCGCTTCACAGCTCCAGGGTCCCAGGTTCGATTCCGGCTTGGGTCACTGTCTGTGCGGAGTCTGCACATCCTCCCCGTGTATGTGTGGGTTTCCTCCGGGTGCTCCGGTTTCCTCCCACAGTCCAAAGATGTGCAGGTTAGGTGGATTGGCCATGATAAATTGCCTTTAGTGTCAAAAATTGCCCTTAGTGTTGGGTGGGGTTACTGGGTTATGGGGATAGGGTGGAGGTGTTAACCTTGGGTCGGGTGCTCTTTCCAGGAGCTGGTGCAGACTCGATGGGCCGAATGGCCTCCTTCTGCACTGTAAATTCTATGAAATATCTATCTCCCCTCAATTTAAAGCTATGTCCCCTCGTGCTGGACATCACCATCCGAGGAAAAAGGCTCTCGATGTCCACCCTATCTAATCCTCTGATCATCTTGTATGCCTCAATTAAGTCCCCTCTTAACCTTCTTCTCTCTAACGAAAACAGCCTCAAGTCCTTCAGCCTTTCCTGATATGATCTTCCCTCCATATCAGGCAACATTCTTGTAAATCTCCTCTGTACCCTTTCCAATGCTTCCACATCCTTCCTATAATGTGGCGACCAGAACTGCACACAATACTCCAAATGCGGCTGCACCAGAGTTTTGTACAATTGCAACATGACCTCATGGCTCCGAAACTCAATTCCTCTACCAATAAAAGCTAACACACCGTACGCCTTCTTAACAACCCTCTCAACCTGGGTGGCAACTTTCAGGGATCTATGGATATGGACACCGAGATCTCCCTGCTCGTCCACACTACCAAGAATCTTACCATTAGCCCAGTACTCTGCCTTCCTGCTATTCCTTCCAAAATGAATCACCTCACACTTTTCTGCATTAAACTCCATTTGCCACCTGTCAGCCCAGCTCTGCAGCTTATCTATGTCCCTCTGTAACTTGTAACATCCTTCTGCACTGTCCACAACTCCACCGACTTTAGTGTCATCTGCAAATTTACTCACCCATCCTTCTACGCCCTCCTCCAGGTCATTTATAAAAATGACAAATAGCAACGGCCCCAAAACAGATCCTTGTGGCACACCACTAGTAACTGGACACCAGTCAGAGCATTTCCCATCAACCACCACTCTTTGTCTTCTATCAGCTAGCCAATTTCTGATCCAGACTGCTAAATCACCCTGAATCCCATGCCTCTGTATTTTCTGCAATAGCGTACCGTGGGGAACCTTATCAAACGCTTTACTGAAATCCATATACACCACATCAACTGCTTTACCCTCATCCACCTGTTTGGTCACCTTTTCGAAGAACTCAATGAGGTTTGTGAGGCACGACCTACCCTTCACAAAACCATGTTGACTATCTCTAATCAAATTATTCCTTTCCAGATGATTATACATCCTATCTCTTATAAACCTTTCCAAGACTTTTCCCACAACAGAAGTAAGGCTCACTGGTCTATAGTTACCGGGGTTATCTCTACTCCCCTTCTTGAACAAGGGGACAACATTTACTATCCTCCAGTCCACTGGCATTATTCCTGTAGACAAAGTTGATTTAAAGATCAAAGCCAAAGGCTCAGCAATCTCCTCCCAGTTCTTCACATTCAGACTTTTTAAAGATCGCAAGTTATTTTTGGTACCAATGATTATAGGGAGAATAACTTATGTTTATGCCACCATTAAAGAACGTAAGTGGACAAGTCCTAATTGAAAATATGAATTGCAAATATTGTCTGATCATAGTTATTCTGATTGTTAATTGTTTTCTGTTTTTTGTGGCTTCCCTGAATTATTCTATTAATGTTACCAAAACAGCCTTTTCTATCATCCTGATGAACATCAGACTCCAATAAAAACTCCTCCTGATGATGTTGCAAGACGCAAGTTGCTGACCCCGGGTTCTGATCACTCTATATTCACAGGACAACCCTTAGAAAGTAACTACAATGCTTCGAGCAGTGAATTTGGAGAGACTCCGCTGCAGCCCAGAAGGTTAGCCAAACATTCTTCTGCCAGTCATTCTTTTAACTTTGTGCTGTTGTCATTTAACCCAGACAATATTTTAAATTGTGGTACGGTATAATGAAATGAAATGAAATATTACTGTATCATTTTATTATTATTTCATATTATGTCTTTTAAAAGACTTGTGGATCCCACTAATTTGGGATTTTACTTGCCATCCTTATAGTCTAAATTCAAGGTGTAACTTGGATGTGAAAGCAGTGACGTTCAGCCCAATCCTCAAAGGTTCACATCATTGATGCATACTGATGTGTCAACCTGAACTAAGCTGTTTTACTATCACTGGTGACCTGGACCAGTTCCTTGAAAATAACCGATTAATGAAGGTAGCATTTATAAAAACAACAACAGCTATTCAGGATTTCTTGCAAGCAGATATGCATTAGTTTTTGTTTTCAGAGAATCACTACAGTGCAGGAGGACATTTAGCCCATCAGGTTGCACCGACCCTCTGAAAGAACACCCCACCGAGTCTCACTCCCCCACCCTATCCTCGTAACCCCACCTAACCTTTTGGAAATATTCACCAATTTCGTTTCAAATAGCCTTGAAACGAAACATCCCAAGGCCTTGTTCATTGTAGCTGGGGACTTCAATCAGGCCAAGCTCAAGAGCGTACTACCAAGTTACCACCAACACGTCACCTGTTCCACCAGAGGCCCAAACATCCTGGACCACTGCTACACAAATATCAAACATACCTACCGCTCTATCGCCCGCCCACACTTTGGTAAATCTGACCACAAGGCTGTGCTCCTGCTCCCGGCTTATAAGCAAAAACTGAAGCGGGAGAATCCGTCAAAGAAAGTTGTGCATCGTTGGTCTGAGGAATCGGATGATCTCCTACGGGACTGCTTACAGTCAGTGGACTGGTCAGTATTTAAAACTCTGCGACCAGCCTGAACGAGTACGTCACTACAGTAACTGACTTCATCAGTAAGTGTGTAAAAGACTGTGTGCCAAAGAAGCAAATCCATTTGTTTCCCAACCGGAAACCCTGGATGAACAGGGATATCCACTGCTTGCTGAAGTCTAGGTCTGAGGCGTTCAAGTCAGGCGACCTTGACCTCTACAAGAAAGCCAGATATGATCTAAAGAAATCCATCAAAGATGCCAAAAGGCAGTACCGGACCAAGCTCGAGTCCCAGGCTAGCCACACGGATCCCCGCCGTCTATGGCAAGGTCTGCAAGACCTAGCGGGCTACAAGATGAAGGCATGTAAAATCGTCGGCTCCAATGTACCCCTCCCTGATGAGCTCAAAGCATTCTATGCCGGCTTTGAGTAAGAGGTCAGTGAGAGCGAGCCCTCCAGCCAAGAAGCCGCGGATGAACTTGTATCTGAGACCACCACTGCAGACGTTAGAGCAGCCTTCTCGAAGGTCAACCCACGGAAAGCCACTGGCCCGGATGGGGTACCCGGACGGGCACTCGGGTCTTGCGCGGATCAGCTGGTGGGGGTATTCGCAGACATCTTCAACCTCTCTTTACAACAATCTGAGGTCCCTATCTGCTTCAAGAAGTCGACCATCATCCCTGTACCAAAAAATAGTCAAGCAGCGTGCCTTGATGACTATCGTCCAGTGGTTCTGACATCCATCATCATGAAGTGCTTCGAAAGGTTAGTCATGGCACGAATCAACTCCAGCCTCCCGGATTGCCTTGATCCACTACAGTTCGCCTACCGCTGCAACAGGTCCACAGCAGACACCATCTCCATGGCCCTGCACTCTACCCTGGAACACCTAGATAACAAAGACACCTATGTCAGACTCCTATTTATCAACTACATTTCAGCCTTCAACACTATCAACTCATCTCCAAACTCTGTGGCCTTGGCTTCGGCTCCTCCCTCTGCGACTGGATCCTGAACTTTCTAACCCACAGGCCACAGTCAGTAAAGATAGGCAACAACACCTCCTCCACGATCATCCTCAACACCGGTGCCTCACAAGGCTGTGTCCTCAGCCCCCTACTATACTCCTTATACATAGAATTTACAGTGCAGAAGGAGGCCATTCGGCCCATCGAGTCTGCACCGGCTCCTGGAAAGAGCACCCTACCCAAGCTTAACACCTCCACCCTATCCCCATAACCCAGTAACCCCACCCTACACTAAGGGCAATTTTGGACACTAAGGGCAATTTATCATGGCCAATCCACCTGACCTGCACAACTTTGGACTGTGGGAGGAAACCTGAGCACCCGGAGGAAACCCACGCAGACACGGGGAGGATGTGCAGACTCCGCACAGACAGTGTGACCCAAGCCGGAATCGAACCTGGGACCCTTGAGCTGTGAAGCGATTGTGCTATCCACAATGCTACCGTGCTGCCCCAACACCTATGATTCTGTAGCCAAATTCCCCTCCAACTCTATTTTCAAATTTGCTGATGACACCACTGTAGTGGGTCGGATTTCAAACAATGATGAGACAGAGTATAGGAATGAGATAGAGAATCTGGTGAACTGGTGCGACGACAATAATCTCTCCCTCAATGTCAGCAAAACAAAGGAGATTGTCATCGACTTCAGGAAGCGTAGTGGAGAACTTGCCCCTGTCTACATCAATGGGAACGAAGTAGAAAGGCTCGAGAGCTTCAAGTTTTTAGGTGTACAGATGACCAACAGCCTGCCCTGGTCCCCCCATGCCGACACTATAGTTAGGAAAGCCCACCAACGACTCTACTTTCTCAGAAGACTAAGGAAATTTGGCATGTCAGCTACGACCCTCACCAACTTCTACAGATGCACCATAGAAAGCATTCTTTCTGGTTGTATCATAGCTTGGTATGGATCCTGCTCTGCCCAAGACCGCAGGAAACTACAAAAGGTTGTGAATGTAGCCCAGTCCATCACGCAAACCAGCCTCCCATCCATTGGCTCGATCTATAATTCCCGCTGCTTCAGAAAGGCTGCCAGCATAATTAAGGACCCCACGCACCCCGGACATACCCTCTTCCACCTCCTTCCGTCAGAAAAAAGATACCAAAGTTTGAGGTCACGTCCCAACCGACTCAAGAACAGCTTCTTCCCTACTGCCATCAGACTTTTGAATGGACCTACCTCGTATTAAGTTGATCTTTTCTCTACACCTTGCTATAACTGTAACATATTCTGCAGTCTCTCCTTCCTTCCCTATGTACGGTATGCATTGTTTGTACAGCATGCAAGAAACAATACTTTTCACTGTATACTAATACATGTGACAATAATAAATCAAATAAAAAAAAAAAATCAAATAAAAAAACACTGAGGAGCAATTTAGCATGTCCAACCCACCTAACCCGCACATCTTTGGGCTGTGAGAGGAAACTGGAGCACCCGGAATAAGCCCACGCAGACACAGGGAGAGCGTGTAAACTCCACACAGTCAATCAAGGTCGGAATTGAAGATGAGTCCATGGCGCTGTGAGGGAACAGTGCGAACTACTGTGCCCCTGTGCTGCCCGTTTTAAATATAGTAAGAAGTCTTACGACACCAGGTTAAGGTCCAACAGGTTTGTTTCAAACACTAGCTTTCGGAGCACTGCTCCTTCCTCAGGTGAAGGATTCACCTTTCAGAGCACTGCTCCTTCTTCGGGTGAAGGATTCACCTTTCAGAGCACTGCTCCTTCTTCGGGTGAAGGATTCACCTTTCGGAGCGCTGCTCCTTCCTCGGGTGAAGGATTCACCTTTCAGAGCACTGCTCCTTCTTCGGGTGAAGGATTCACCTTTCGGAGCGCTGCTCCTTCCTCGGGTGAAGGATTCACCTTTCAGAGCACTGCTCCTTCTTCGGGTGAAGGATTCACCTTTCGGAGCGCTGCTCCTTCCTCAGGTGAAGGATTCACCTTTCGGAGCGCTGCTCCTTCTTCGGGTGAAGGATTCACCTTTCGGAGCACTGCTCCTTCCTCAGGTGAAGGATTCACCTTTCGGAGCGCTGCTCCTTCCTCAGGTGAAGGATTCACCTTTCAGAGCACTGCTCCTTCTTCGGGTGAAGGATTCACCTTTCGGAGCGCTGCTCCTTCTTCGGGTGAAAGATTCACCTTTCGGAGCGCTGCTCCTTCCTTGGGTGAAGGATTCACCTTTCAGAGCACTGCTCCTTCTTCGGGTGAAGGATTCACCTTTCGGAGCGCTGCTCCTTCCTCGGGTGAAGGATTCACCTTTCGGAGCGCTGCTCCTTCTTCGGGTGAAGGATTCACCTTTCGGAGCGCTGCTCCTTCCTCAGGTGAAGGATTCACCTTTCGGAGCACTGCTCCTTCCTCAGGTGAAGGATTCACCTTTCGGAGCGCTGCTCCTTCTTCGGGTGAAGGATTCACCTTTCGGAGCGCTGCTCCTTCCTCGGGTGAAGGATTCACCTTTCGGAGCGCTGCTCCTTCCTCAGGTGAAGGATTCACCTTTCGGAGCGCTGCTCCTTCTTCAGGTGAAGGATTCACCTTTCGGAGCGCTGCTCCTTCCTCAGGTGAAGGATTCACCTTTCAGAGCACTGCTCCTTCTTTGGGTGAAGGATTCACCTTTCGGAGCGCTGCTACTTCCTCAGGTGAAGGATTCACCTTTCAGAGCACTGCTCCTTCTTCGGGTGAAGGATTCACCTTTCGGAGCGCTGCTCCTTCCTCGGGTGAAGGATTCACCTTTCGGAGCGCTGCTCCTTCCTCAGGTGAAGGATTCACCTTTCGGAGCGCTGCTCCTTCTTCGGGTGAAGGATTCACCTTTCGGAGCGCTGCTCCTTCTTCGGGTGAAGAATTCACCTTTCGGAGCGCTGCTCCTTCTTCGGGTGAAGGATTCACCTTTCGGAGCGCTACTCCTTCCTCGGGTGAAGGATTCACCTTTCGGAGCGCTGCTCCTTCTTCGGGTGAAGGATTCACCTTTCGGAGCGCTGCTCCTTCTTCGGGTGAAGGATTCACCTTTCGGAGCGCTGCTCCTTCTTCGGGTGAAGGATTCACCTTTCGGAGCGCTGCTCCTTCCTCGGGTGAAGGATTCACCTTTCGGAGCACTGCTCCTTCCTCCGGTGAAGGATTCACCTTTCGGAGCGCTGCTCCTTCCTCAGGTGAAGGATTCACCTATCAGAGCACTGCTCCTTCTTCGGGTGAAGGATTCACCTTTCGGAGCGCTGCTCCTTCCTCAGGTGAAGGATTCACCTTTCAGAGCACTGCTCCTTCCTCGGGTGAAGGATTCACCTTTCGGAGCGCTGCTCCTTCCTCAGGTGAAGGATTCACCTTTCAGAGCACTGCTCCTTCTTCGGGTGAAGGATTCACCTTTCGGAGCGCTGCTCCTTCCTCAGGTGAAGGATTCACCTTTCAGAGCACTGCTCCTTCCTCAGGTGAAGGATTCACCTTTCAGAGCACTGCTCCTTCCTCGGGTGAAGGATTCACCTTTCGGAGCGCTGCTCCTTCTTCGGGTGAAGGATTCACCTTTTGGAGCGCTGCTCCTTCCTCAGGTGAAGGATTCACCTTTCGGAGCACTGCTCCTTCCTCAGGTGAAGGATTCACCTTTCGGAGCGCTGCTCCTTCCTCGGGTGAAGGATTCACCTTTTGGAGCGCTGCTCCTTCCTCAGGTGAAGGATTCACCTTTCGGAGCGCTGCTCCTTCTTCAGGTGAAGGATTCACCTTTCGGAGCGCTGCTCCTTCCTCAGGTGAAGGATTCACCTTTCAGAGCACTGCTCCTTCTTTGGGTGAAGGATTCACCTTTCGGAGCGCTGCTCCTTCCTCAGGTGAAGGATTCACCTTTCAGAGCACTGCTCCTTCTTCGGGTGAAGGATTCACCTTTCGGAGCGCTGCTCCTTCCTCGGGTGAAGGATTCACCTTTCGGAGCGCTGCTCCTTCCTCAGGTGAAGGATTCACCTTTCGGAGCGCTGCTCCTTCTTCGGGTGAAGGATTCACCTTTCGGAGCGCTGCTCCTTCTTCGGGTGAAGAATTCACCTTTCGGAGCGCTGCTCCTTCTTCGGGTGAAGGATTCACCTTTCGGAGCGCTACTCCTTCCTCGGGTGAAGGATTCACCTTTCGGAGCGCTGCTCCTTCTTCGGGTGAAGGATTCACCTTTCGGAGCGCTGCTCCTTCTTCGGGTGAAGGATTCACCTTTCAGAGCGCTGCTCCTTCTTCGGGTGAAGGATTCACCTTTCGGAGCGCTGCTCCTTCCTCGGGTGAAGGATTCACCTTTCGGAGCGCTGCTCCTTCCTCAGGTGAAGGATTCACCTTTTGGAGCGCTGCTCCTTCCTCAGGTGAAGGATTCACCTTTCAGAGCACTGCTCCTTCTTCGGGTGAAGGATTCACCTTTCGGAGCGCTGCTCCTTCCTCAGGTGAAGGATTCACCTTTCAGAGCACTGCTCCTTCCTCAGGTGAAGGATTCACCTTTCAGAGCACTGCTCCTTCCTCAGGTGAAGGATTCACCTTTCGGAGCGCTGCTCCTTCTTCGGGTGAAGGATTCACCTTTCAGAGCACTGCTCCTTCTTCGGGTGAAGGATTCACCTTTCGGAGCGCTGCTCCTTCCTCGGGTGAAGGATTCACCTTTCGGAGCGCTGCTCCTTCTTCGGGTGAAGGATTCACCTTTCGGAGCGCTGCTCCTTCCTCAGGTGAAGGATTCACCTTTCAGAGCACTGCTCCTTCTTCGGGTGAAGGATTCACCTTTCGGAGCGCTGCTCCTTCCTCGGGTGAAGGATTCACCTTTCAGAGCACTGCTCCTTCTTCGGGTGAAGGATTCACCTGAGGAAGGAGCAGTGCTCCGAAAGCTAGTGATTGAAACAAACCTGTTGGACTTTAACCTGGTGTTGTGAGACTTCTTACTGTGCTCACCCCAGTCCAACGCCTGCATCTCCACATCATTCATAATACAGAAGTGATAAAGTCAAAAGTGAATTGCACTTGGTGCCATGAACAGAAATAGATTATATCTTATGACAGTTAATCATATAATTTGATTTTGCAAATATAAGATAGTTGAAATGTTGAAAATCTGATGGAAAATTTTATTCTGCACTAGTTGATTACATATGGGGGGAGTGGGGACAAATTTACACCCGCAATTTCTGTTATAAATGTGGAATTAGGAATTTATACAGGCAATAAGTCAACAAAGCACATAGACTTAAATATTTTAATATTTGTATGATGGCAACTAAGCTGTTTGGCTGCAGTCAGTTAAACTTTTTTTTTTGCCCTTTGTTCTCAAGTATTGCACTAACTCCAAGAAACTCTGTCTAGAAACCTTGACTTGCGGCATAAATATTATTGAACAAATTTAAAATAAAGGTTAAGATATTAATGTTAGTTTTAACTTTCCAAATAGAGCAGAAGGCTTGCTGAACCAGAGATGGTTTTTAGAAATGAATCCTTTTCTCTTGCTGATTTGATTAGGTTCTATTCGCCCCCAGAGAAGGATCGCCCCTGCAGTCAGCAAGATCCTTCAAATGATATGGAGGAACCTATTCCTCCTATTCTGAAAGCATTACAGAAGCTTGATGCAAGAAATATGTCTGAAAGCTGGGGAGCACAAACACCAATACATGATGTCTCCGAGGCAGGCGATGGTACAAGTAAGGCCCATCTTTATGTTTTCTGCTCACCTTCCAGCAATTTGTTTGCTGTTCAGCCAACTATGTTGGGATTGAAATCTATATCTGTTGAACTTCAATTTGTAATGTGTAGAATAACTGGGACATTTTTATATAAACGCTCAGTATCACAATAATTGGATTTCTGTCCTTCTGACTTTAGTGTGAATTCTTTCCCTGTTGCATGTCAATAAATCCTACTCTCATTGCGAGCGAACGTGCTCTTTAGACCGTCACTACTGAAATAATAGAAATATTGGTCGCAGGTTAAGTCACCTGTCAGTATAATTACACACGTTGGGAGGGAGAGAGAGAGTTGCTAAACGGTAGGTATGTCAGAAAATGTAAAATGATGTATTTTAAAAAAACACAACAGTAATTACACTCTGAATGGAAGAAAGCTGTGTGTTGTGGAGGAGCGTAATTAAGTGGGTACAGGCACAGGTTCACAAAACGTTAATAATGTTTATTAGTGTCACAAGTAGGCTTACATTAACACTGTAATGAAGTTACTGCAAAAAACACCTTGGGTTAATGAAGTTGTAAAAAAACTGGGTTTTTGTCTAGACATATAGAATATAAAAGGCAAAAGGGACATTGAGCTGTAATGAGATCTCCGATCATTGTGTGTAGTACTGCTCACTGCACTAGGAAGGATTTTGTGACTTTAGCCAGTTATAATGCAGACTCAGTGGAATGCCCCCTGGTATTAGGAAATCTAATTATTTTTAATTTGTTCATGGGATGTGGGCATTGCTGGCTGGGCCGGCATTTATTGCTCATCCCTGTGATGAGAGGCTGGTTTAGCTCAGTGGACTAGATAGCTGGTTTGTGATGCAGAACAAGGCCAGCAGTTCCCATACCGGCTTAACCCGAACAGGCGCTGGAATGTGGCGACTAGGGGCTTTTCACAGTAACTTCATACTTGTGACAATAAAAGGTTTTTTATTTGATGAAAGACTTGAGAAATTTTGGTCTTTTATTCATTAGAACAATGAAGATTATAAGTCATTTTGATATAAGTGTTCTGAAAGAAAATAAATCAAGGCTCTAAGATGCCAGTAGTTGAGGTGTTTAGAATGAGAAAGGTAAGAGATCTCGGAGAGCAAACAAAATCTCCTCATGGAGAGAATTGTGAGGAAATCACTTCCAGAGTTGTTGCTTGAGACAGAAAATTTATTATTCAAGGTTCGATTGTTTTGCTGGATGAAGGAGAAGGGGGTTGAAAGAATATAGGAACAAAGTGGGTAAATGGAAGTAGATGCATTTCTCCATGTGGAGGATAAACACCAACATGGATTGAATGGGCTGACTCACCGTATTCCAGGTTGCAATTGCTATGTGTATCGTTTTTTATATGACTGTTTAACATACTCTAATATAATGATATCTTGTGTGCTCTCTCTTATGCACACTGTTTCTTTTGTGGAGGCTCTTTCTTTCTGACTCACTCATTATTCTTCTGCCCTCCTAAAAGCTCTGTCTTGTTCTAAGGGTAGGAGTCTACTCCATTGGCTCTGCAAACTCTCTATAATCTTGCTTTTGAAATTTTTTTATTTGTTCACAGCATGTGGCTGGGCCAGCATTTATTGCCTATCCTTAATTACCCTTGAACTGACTGGCTTGCTAGGCCATTTCAGTGGGCAGTTATGAGTCAACCACATTGCTGTGAATCTGGAGTCACATGTAGACCAGATTGGATAAGGATGGAAGATTTATGTCCCACTGGGACGGACCAATTAGCCTTCCCGTGAACTTCATACAATACAAGCTTTCCCGTAGGCTCAGCTGTGGAGTAATTGACTCTAGCATATAGTCTGGCCCGGGAGCCAAGCAGGAGTAGTCCTGGCTGGAACCTGAACTGTACTGTGTATGTAATTTACTTTGTAATGAAATAAGTTACTTTACGCCTCTCATTTTCGACTCCTCTATGGCCATTAATTTGACGACAGGGATAAAAGTGGAGCTACAGTTGGCGTTGCTAACTGTTGAAAGACAGTCATCTCCTATCGCACATCCAGAATAAAGTTTGGACAGATTTGAAAATGCCGCTTTTTGGGAGACTTGATGTGTTCGATGGTAGCATGGAAGATTGGACACAATACGCAGCGCATATCTGCTACTTTTCCAGGGCTAACGCTATAAGTGGTGATGATACTCTTGACTACCTGTGGAGCCCCACCTTAAGCGTGATAAAAAGCCTCACATACCCCGCAGTCTCGGACTCCCAAGACTTGAAGAATTGGTTGCGAGTGACAAACCATTGTGACCCCAAGCCGTCGTCATCGTGCAACGTTACTGGTTTAACATGGCGGAGAGGATGACAGGGGAGTCTGGCACCGAGTTCTCAATGCGTTTGCTAACTAGCTGAATTTTGTGATTACGGCCCATCCCTTCCTGAGATGCCAAATGAATGTTTGGTTTGTGGAGTGAACAGTATGGCAACTCAACAAATGTTACTAGCCAAGCCATTATTAAACTTTAAGAAGGCCGCAGAAATTTCACTCTCAGTAGAAAGTGCAGAAAAGGGAGTACAGGAACTCCAAAGGATGGAAGTGAACAGTGTGGGATGTACCCCCTTCTGGCATTCAGTGGCCCCCAGATTAAGAATCCCGAGATCCCCGCCTTGGGGTGAACACCGCTGAGGCGAGGGTCCACTGAATCCATGGAGTGAGATCCCAGATGATGTGGTGTTGCTCTGTTTATCTGGTTCTAAATATGGCGGTCAGTATGGTCGCCTTCCTTAATCCTGATTATGTTTGCTCTTCGAGTCGCCAGGTATGTTTCAATACCGCCACAAGGTTCAAACCCGAACACTGATCAAAGAACCAATACACCAGTTAGTTAGTTCAAAATCAATACTATTTATTTACACACACAATAATATCTACTCATGCACAAATACCACAAACTAAACTATCTGTAACGCTAACGCCTATACTTAACTTCGGGTGCCCACTCAGTCAGAGGAACAATGGCCGTTGTTCGGATCTGAGGCTGTTGGGTACGAAGAGGTAACAGGAGAACAGCTAAGGTCGTCCGTCTGATGGCGAGCATTGACCTTGGACTTACTGCTTCTGGTGCAGCTGGTGGACGGGTCTCTCCGCTTTGAGAGCCGAGTCCAAGAGAGCGATTCTCTCTCGGAAGCTTCTTCTTATACCCAAAGGAGGCTTCACGTGCTTTTGGGCGGGCCTTGAACTTGGCCCCAATTAATTGGACCGCATCTTGATCACTGGTATTGATCTCGACCAATAAAGGGGTGGGTGCCCTGATGGCTGGCCGTGTCTTTGGTGACCGTTGGCCTGGCTTTGTTTGTGTCTTTCTGGCGCCGGGCAGTCTGCAATAGTATCGGTTACTGGGTGTCATTCCTTTGCTCCTGGAGATGGGCCATCAATATGCTAATTGACCTACAGTTTCAGTTTCGCCTGGGAGTTGCTTTCTCAATATGCATCCAGGCTCTGTGCCTGTCTGCTTTCTTAGCATCGTCCATGTTTCCCTATAGTCTTTGCAAACATCCATTTTGTATTCTGGAAGTGGCCATCCCAGATAGCTGCAATGGGACGTGCGGTCTGAGAAATTGTGGGGAGCGAAAGCCACAGGACGGCCGACAAATCCGCTGTCCCACTCGAGGTAGACGTCAACCCAGAGCCAGTACTTTTTAGTTGGAACAGCCCGACAAGGAATACATGCAGCTGAACTGCCTTGTGGCACCTAAAGTTGTGTCCCCATTCGGATCATCGTTCAGGTAAATGGTCACCTACTCCTAATGGAATTCGATATGGGAGCCGCAGTCTCGTTTATAGGGAAACAAACATTTAAAAAAAAAAAAATTCAGTCAAGAGTACAGTCAGGAGTTTGCTGATGACACGACCATAGTGGGTCAGATCTTGAACAATGATGAGTCAGTACAGGAGGGAGATGGAGAACCTTGTGGAGTGGTGTAATGGCAACAATCTCTCCCTCAATGTCAGCAAAACTAAAGAGCTGGTCATTGACTTCAGGAAGCGAAGTACTGTACAAACCCCTGTCAGCATCAGTGGGGCCGAGGTTGGAGATGGTTGACAGCTTCAAATTCCAAGGAGTGCACATCACCAACAATCTGTCCTGGTCCACCCACGTCGACGCTACCACCAAGAAAGCACAACAGCGCCTATACTTCTTCAGGAAACTAAGGAAATTTGGCATGTCCACACTGACTCTTATCAATTTTTACAAATGCACCATCAAAAGCATCCTATCTAATTGAGAGATTTGGGGATCTCTACAGGATATGGTGATGTCAAAAACAGGGGTTGGGGAGGGGAGGGTCTCAGAAATATATAAGGAACTGATGGAGTGGGAAGGGGTCCCAATTGGGGAGGTGAAGAGGAAGTGGGAGGAAGAACTGGGAGGAGAGTTGGAAGTCTGGTTATGGGAGACGGCCCTGAGGAGTGTTAATGCATCCTCATTGTGTGCCTGGCTTAGCCTGATCCAGTTCAAGGTAGTCCACAGGGCTCATATTGGCCTGGATGAGTAGGTTTTTTGAGGAGGTGGAGGACAGGTATGAGCGGTGTGGGGGAAGTCCTGCAAACCATGTACATATGTTTTGGGTGTGTCCGAGGCTGAGGGGATTTTGGCAGGGATTTTCAGATGTCATGTCAAAGGTCCTCGAAGAGACGCTGATTCCGAGTCCAGAGGTGGCAATATTTGGAGTCTCTGAAGACCAGTGAGCTCAGGGGGGAGAGAGGCCGACGATTTGGCCTTTGCCTCCCTGGTGGCCCGGAGATGGATTTTGCTGGGATGGAGAGACTCTGAGCCAAAGTCAGGGATTTGGGTCAGTGACATGACAGGGTTTCTTAGGCTAGAGAAAATTAAGTTTGCAATAAGCGGTTCACTACAGGGGTTCGCTCGGAGATGGCAGACGTTCATCGACTTCTTCAAGTAAAATTGACCGTCAGGAGGGGGGGGGGGGGGGGGGGGGGGGGGTGGGGGGAAGGGGAGGCATGGAAGTGACGAATAAGGGCAGGGAATCTAATGTATGGGTGGTTAGTGTTTGGGCATGGGGGAGTTGGGTGTGCTATTGTGGCTTTTTTGCATGTGTTGGATCTCTGTTTAAAATGTTAAAACTATAAATGGCTCAATAAAATATTTTCTAAAAGAGGCGCTGGTTGAGCAGGAGGAACATCAAACTGCGGTGGAGTTGGAGGTGGGAATGTTGAGAGACCAGCAGAAGAGGCTCCTGGAGAAGGTGGAGGACTTGGAGAACAGGTCCCGCCGGCAGAGCATGAGAATCGTTGGGCTCCTGGAGGGGTCCGAAGGAGCGGACGCTGGGGCATACATCGCAGATATGTTTGAGAAGCTGCTGGGAGAGGGGATATTCTCCCGGCCCTTGGAGGTAGATAGGGCTCACAGAGCACTTGCGGGGAAGCCGTGAATGGGAGACCCTCCCGAGGGTAATGGTGGTGAGATTCCACTGGTACTTGGATAAGGAGCGCTTTCTACAGTGGGCCAAGCAGACACGGAGCTATAAGTGGGACAATAGTATCCTGCGGGTCTACCAAGACCTGAGTGTGGAGGTGGCCAGGAGGAGGCAGGCTTCAACCAGATTAGGTCGATCCCTTTTAAGAAAAAGGTGAAGTTCGGACTGTTGTATCCGGCCCGTCTCTGGGTCACGCACGGGGAACAGCACTTTTATTTCGAGTCGCCTGAGGACGCGCTGGACTTCGCGAAACGGAAAGGACTGGTGGTGGACTGAGAACTTTTGAACTTTGCTGCAACGTTCATGCTTTTATTTTTTTTTTTGTTCTTTTAAAAAAGGTTTCTCATTTTTTGTTTTGTGGAAGCTGTTTGTAATGCCTTTTGCGTTGATTTGGGACCAGTGGTAGAACTGAGTGAGTTATGGTTTTCATTTGCACTGTTGGGGAATGAAGGTGTGCTTGTTTAGATCTTGGTGTTTTTCTGCTGGGCAATTGTGTGAGGATTGTTTGATATTGGAGTATGTTTGTATGAGTGAGGAGGGAACAATAGGTGGGAGACTATCTGGCGCCAGGGATGGGGGGCCACCAAGCTAGCTGGGCGGGCTAGCTCACGGAAGCGCAGTGTGGGGTGTGCATATGTCGGGTTTAGTAAAGGGGTTGGGTTACAGAGTGTTGTTACTGGGGAGGGTAAATGTTCTGCTGACGAGGGAGGGACTTGGGCTAAGGGACAGAGAGGAGGTTGGGGGCGGGGGCGGGCCGGGGGATGTGCAGAGCATGACCTGGAGGCGGGCCCAATAAAGGGGATGGCTGATCGACGAAAGGGTGGAGGGGGATGCAATGAGCCCCCAACGAGGCTGATCACCTGGAATGTTCGAGGGTTAAATGGGCCGGTCAAGAGGGCACGTGTGTTCGCGCATCTTAGGGGACTGAAGACGGACGTGGTAATGTTGCAGGAGACGCACCTTAGAGTAATTGACCAGATTAGATTGAGGAAAGGTTGGATCAGTCAGGTCTTTCACTCAGGACTGGATTCAAAGACTAGAGGGGTCGCGATCCTGATCAGTAAGCGGGTGGTGTTTGAGGCGGGTAGAATAGTCTCGGACGTGGGAGGTCGGTACATTATGGTCAGTGGGAAACTGAAGGGGGTGCAGGTGGGATTAGTAAATGTGTATGCGCCAAATTGGGATGATGTGGAGTTTATAAAGAGGATGCTGGGGAAGATACCGGACCTGGATTCGCACAAGTTGGTCATGGGAGGGGACTTCAACACAGTTATTGACCCTGGCTTGGACCGGTCAAGCTCGGAAACGGGCAGGGTGCCAGCAATGGCAAAGGAACTAAAAGGGTTCATGGAGCAGATGGGGGGGTGGATCCATGGAGATTTGGGCAGCCAAAGGTGAAGGAGTTCTCCTTCTACTCTCACGTGCAGAAAGTGTGCTCCCAGATTGATTTCTTTATTTTGAGCAGGGCCTTACTGGCAGGGGTGGTGGACACGGGGTACTCGGCGATCACAATCTCAGACCATGCTCCGTACTGGGTTGACCAGGTTAGTAAAGACAGTAATCAGCGCCCTGGAGGTTAGATGTGGGACTTTTGGCTGATGAAGGGGTGTGCGAGCGGCTGAGGAAATGTATTCAGAACTACCTGCAGGTCAATGACACGGGGGAAATTTCAGCGGCGGTGGTCAGAGGGGAGCTGATCTCGATTTGGGCCCAGAGGGAGAAGGTGGACAAGGCAGAGACAGACCGACTGGTAAAGGAGATATTACAGATCGATAGACGTATGCGGAGACCCCAGAGACAGGGATCCTGAGGGAACGGCGGAGGTTACAGGCTGAGTTCAGCTTGTTAACCACAGGGAGGACGGTGGAGCAGCTGAGAAAGGCGAACGGGGGAAATCTATGAGTATGGAGAGAAGGCCAGCAGAATGCTTGCACAGCAGCTTAGAAAGAGGGAGGCAGCCAATGAGATAGGGAAAGTAAATGGCCCAGTGTACCGAGGTACAGTGAAAAGTATTGTTCTGCGTACAGTCCAGACAGATCATTCCATACATGAAAAAAACATTGGACATACATAGATAGACAGATAGAAGATAGGAGCAGGAGGAGGCCTTTTGCCCCTTCGAGCCTGCTTCACCATCGGTACCCAGTGGAGTTTGATAAAAAGTTATCTGGGATATTGGGGCTGATGTTGATGTGGATGTTCAATGGGCTGTTTAGCACACTGGGCTAAATCGCTGTTTGGTCTTTGAAAGCAGACCAAGGCAGGCCAGCAGCACGGTTCGATTCCCGTAACAGCCTCCCTGAACAGGCGCCGGAATGTGGCGACTAGGGGCTTTTCACAGTAACTTCATTGAAGCCTACTCGTGACAATAAGCGATTTTCATTTTTCATTTCAATGAGGCAAGGGAAAGAGGGGTGCTGCCCCCGACGATGTCGCAGGACATAATTTCGCTGATTCTGAAGCGGGACAAGAACCCGGAGCTGTGTGGGTCCGACAGGCCGATATCCCTGTTGAAATTGGATGCAAAATTGCTGGCCAAAATGTTGTCCTCTAAGATTGAGGATTGTGTTCTGGACGTTATTGGGGAGAACCAGACAGGGTTTGTTCAGGGTAGGCAGTTGGTGGCCAATGTAAGAAGGTTGTTAAATGTGATCATGATGTCCCTGGAAGGTAGGTAGTGATCGCAATGGATGCAGAAAAGGCTTTTGATCGGGTAGAATGGGATTATCTCTGGGAGGTGCTGGGACGGTTCGGATTTAGGCGGGGCTTTATTGACTGGGTCAGGTTGCTGTATCCTGTGGCAAACGTACGGACGAATAGGACAACATTAGACTATTTTAGACTGTACCGGGGGACGAGACAAGAATGCTCCCTCTCCCCACTGTTCTTCGCGCTAGCTATAGAGCCGTTGGCAATTGCTCTGAGAGCCTCAAGGGGCTGGTCGGGGGGGGGGGGGGTTTGAGCACAGAGTCTTGCTCTGTGCAGTCGACCTGCTTCTGTATGTATTTGACCCAATAGAAGGAATGGAAGAAATCATCAGGGTTCCATGGGAATTTGGCTGGTTTTCGGGGTATAAGCTAAATATGGGGAAAAGTGAGGGGACAGGAGAGGCGACTGGGGGAGCTGCCGTTTAGATTATTAGGGGGAAGCTTTAGGTACCTAGGCATTCAAGTGGCGCGGGAATGGGAGCAGCTGCATAAATTAAATCTGGCCCGACTAGTGGACCAAATGAAGCCCGATTTTTGGAGGTGGGACGCTCTTCCGTTGTCACTGACTGGGATGGTGCAGGCGATGAAGACGACGGTCCTCCCGAGATTCCTGTTAATGTTTCAATGTCTCCCCATCTTTATTCCGGGGTCCTTTTTTAAATGGGTCAATAAAGTGATTACTGGCTTCGTTTGAACATAGAACATAGAACAGTACAGCACAGAACAGGCCCTTCGGCCCTCAATGTTGTGCCGATGTTGTGTTTGGGCGGGCAAGATCCTGCGAGTAAGGAAGGTAATGCTTGAGCAGAGTCGGGAGAGGGCGGGCTGGCGCTGCCAAATTTGAGTAACTATTACTGGGCGGCGAATATAGCGATGATCAGGACGTGGGGAGCTTTCCGAGTACGAGGGCGCTGGAGGAGAAGTTTGGATTGGCGAGGGGAAACAACTTCAGGTACCTGCAGGTGTGGGACTTCCTACGTAAACAGGTGTCAACCTTCCCGCTCCTACAGCTAAGGGGGATTCCGGACAGGGTAGTTTCCAGAGGGTGGGTAGGAGAAGGGAGCGTCTCTGACATTTACAAGGAACTTATGGGGTCAGAGGAGACGCAGACGGAGGAGCTGAAGCGCAAGTGGGAGGAGGAGCTGGGAGGAGAGATAGAGGATGGTCTATGGGCGGACCCGTTGAGTAGAGTCAATGCGTCCGCAACATTTGCCAGGCTGAGCCTGATACAATTCAAGGTCATTTATCGGGCTCACATGACAGTGGCCCGGATGAGCAGATTCTTTGGGGTGGAAGACAGGTGTGCAAAATGTGCAGGAGGACCAGCGAACCATGGCCACGTGTTTTGGGCATGTCCGAAGCTTAGGGGATTTTGGCAGGGGTTTGCAGATTTCATGTCCACGGTGTTAAAAACAAGGGTGTCGCTGAGTACAGAGGTGGCGATTTTCGGGGTCTCTGTAGACCCGGGAATCCAGGAGGAGAAAGCGGCAGACGTTCTGGCCTTTGCTTCCCTGGTATCCCGGAGACGGATACTATTAGCTTGGAGGGACTCAAAGCCCCCGAAGTCAGAGACCTGGCTATCGGATATGGCTAGCTTTCTCTGTTTGGAGAAAATCAAGTTTGCCTTGAGAGGGTCACTGTTAGGGTTCGCCCGGAGGTGGCAGCTGTTCATCTGGGTGGGGGGGTTAGTTTATCTTAGAGTAGGGGGTTAATTAAGGTGGGACCCTGTAAGGGAGGGAGACGGCTTTTGCATTATGTTTATAGTTTCATTGCTTATTTTGTTGTTGCTATAATACCAAAAATACCTCAATAAAATGTTTATCTTAAAAAATAATAACATTTTCTAAAAGAAAAAGAAAGCATCCTAAGCGGCTGCATCACAGCCTGGTATGGCAACTGCTTGGCCCAAGACCGTAGGAAACTACAGAGAGTCGTGAACGCAGCCCAGTCAACGCACAAACCTGCCTCCCATCCATTGACTCTATCTACACCCCTCGCTGCCTTGGGAAAGCGGGCAGCATAATGAAAGACCCTTCCTACCCGGTTATTCTCTCTTCCAACCCTCTTCCAATGGGCAGGAGATACAGTAGTCTGAGAACAGGCACTAACAGATTCAAAAACAGCTTCTACCCCTGAATGACTCTATTATGGAGGAACAGATTGCTTCATACCTCTCTACCAAGTAGAATGCTTCAACCGATGCCTGTGTCTATGTATTTACATTGTGTATACTGGTGGGGTACCACAGGGATCGGTGCTGGGACCCCAGCTATTCACAATATATGTTAATGATTTGGATGAGGGAACAAAATGTAACCTCTCAAAGTTTGCAGATGATACCAAGTTAGGTGGGAGAGTGAATTGTGACGAGGATGCAGGGATCCTACAGCAAGATCTGGACAGATTGGGCGAGTGGGCAAATCAATGGCAGATGCAGTATAATTTGCTAAGTGTGAGGTTATTCACTTTGGAAGCAAAAGCAGGAAGGCAGATTACTACCTGAATGATTGTAAATTGGGAGAGGGGAGTGTGCAGTGTGACCGATTGGATAGGTATCCAATTTACAGCCAGCAATCTGTAAGAATGCTGTTGATTGTTAAAAAAAAAAATGTCTAGAGTACCAAATTAATTTTTTCCAATTCAGGGGCAATTTAGTGTGGCCAATCCACCTAGCCTGCACATCTTTGGGTTGTGGGGACGAAACCCACGCAAACACGGGGAGAATGTGCAAACTCCACACGGACAATAACCCAGAGCCGGGATTGAACCTGGGACCTCGGCGCCATGAGGCAGCAGTGCTAACCATGTACTGCCCCGATAATTTGCATTATGCTTTTGAATGGAGTCATTTCGAGAACATCCCCACACAGAGAGAAATTTCTGAATGCAGCTGCAGAAAATCTCCAGGAGCCTGACGTGATTTGGATGCGCAACCTTCTGATCTGTAGTCAGACTCGCTACCGTTGCACCACAAGCCCAAGTGAATGCTGTTGATTGTGATAACAGGAGAAGGCCCTAGTCTGTTAGGCTGCGATTGGCTGCAATGCCTTCGCCTAGATTGGCAGAAGATTTTCGTAATGAGTACTGGAAGCGTGTATGAGTTACATAGAAGATACAGTGCAGAAGGAGGACATTCGGCCCGTCGAGTCTGCACCGACCCACTTAAGCCCTTACTTCTACTCTGTCCCCGTAACCCAATATCCCCTCCTACCTTGGTCACTAAGAGCAATTTGTCATGGCCAAACCACCTAACCTGCATGTCTTTGGACTGTGGGAGGAAACCGGAGCACCCGGAGAAAACCCACGCAGACACGAGAAGGTGCAGATTCCGCACAGACAGTGACCCAGCAGGGAATCGTACCTGGGACCCTGGCGCTTTGAAACCACAGTGCTATCCACTTGTGCTACCGTGCCAAGGTAGTTGTTGGTGAAATACCTTTAAATTTGGGCAGCACAAGTGGTCCCATCCTTACACAGGACAGAATTGTTTGACTTTGTGGTGACTATGAACTGACAGTAAATAGGGCTTCCCCATTCGACAGTATCTGATGCCACCCATCGCGGACTAGTATGCAAAATTGGCTGGAGGTCAATAATTTACAAAGCTTGACATGGGTCATACCTATTTTCAGGTGGATTTAGACCCTGATTCCAGACAATGTGACCATAAATACTCATGGGGGGCCTTTGAGTGCACTAGATTGCCCTTCGGCTTATCATCGGCCTGTGCCATTTTCCAGTGCGTCATGGAAAACATTCTGCATGGTTTACCATGTGTGGCAGTTTATTTGGATGATGTATTGGTCACGGGGATGACGGAACAAGAAAGCCTGAGCAACTTGGACAACTCTGCTGCTTTTCAGAGTCGGGTGTCCGTCTCAAAAGAGAGAAGTGCGTTTTTCTCGCCAGGCTACCTGTAACGACACCCTGGGAGAGTGCGCGGTCAGTTCCAGTCGCACAGACCCCGGAGTCCCAACATAAGTGAATTAACCAACAAGTTGTGTGTTTTCCTAAGATCTTTATGCTTTGACTGTTCCAATGAGTTACAGGCACCAGATTTACAAGTAAAACATTGACAAACTGTTTATTTATAATGCGTAAAAGATGAACATAAAATGGAAATAACAGAACAATGACCTACTAGTCTACCTATTCCCAAAACCCCGTTCCATCCTCCACCCAGACACACACAAAACACTCACGGTAAGGGAGTAGGGGAAGAATTAAAATAATTGGGATTAAAGGAAAAGGTTTGAGAGTAATCTTCGCTGCTGCGGTTGTGGCATCTGTAGGTGTTGGTCGTCTCCGAATGCAACGCTCTGGGGAATGGGTTTATACAAGAGATTTGGGTTGGTGCAATTCTGTCCTTCAACCACAGGATGGGGTCTTACACAGGGGATTCAGGTCAGTGCAATTCTATCCTTTGCCCACCAGATGGAGTCTCCATTTCCCTGCAATGTTACTGGAGATTTTGACATTTATGTTTGTCTGATTTCTGTGCAGAGATTGGGCTTTTCCCAGCCATTCAGACAGAGAATTAATGTATTACAGACCTGGTGAGAACATGTTTGCAGTCTTTCACTCCAGAGATTCTCTTCACTGATCTAACTGCTGCCTGCAGACTTCCAGATAGGAGTGCCTTCACAGGTCTGGATAGGAGTCTATTAAATCACCTGGTATGGAGGTAGTGTCTTCCAGCCCCTTCCTGCCTGTGTCATCTCTCAGAACCCAGGACAAAATGGAGCTATTCACATGACCCCCCTTTCTTCTGTAAGAATCTGAATGATTCCACCAATCATAAGCAACACCAAGAGATGGCTCAGAATTGCAGATTCACCAATTGGCTGCTTGCCAAGTCTATCAAACTGACATCACAGGCTCTTCCACGGACCTAAATGTAAAGTCCTGGGCCACCTCATTAAACCAGGGGTGTTTCGGTGTGCCTAAAGTCTGTATCTTAAGCAAAAGTCTCTGTGGCAGTAGCCAGCGAGAACTGTAAATTTAAAGCAGTCAGTAGGACAGGAATTAAAAAGAAAACACACAACATATCCTAATATACTGCATAGACCGGGATGGACTACACCCGGTAAAAGAGAAGGTGCAAGCAAACCAACAGATCCTCACGCTGGAGAATCAGGATTACCTCACTTTTATGACCCCTTAATCACAGCTTTAGCAGGTGTAATACATGCAGCATGCATTTTAATTCCTCTTTTTTCAAATAACATTACTGGAACAAGTATAAAAGTAAACTATTTCTTACATTCATCACTAGTGATGAGAATAACTTTGAGCCCAACAGGAAAAACTAACGCAACAGTGGGCGATGCTTTAGCTACAGGCTAGGTATATTCCAACAGGGTGAAAGGTAAGGGAGCCAAAAACGAGGCTTAAATAAAGAAATAAAAACAGAGATACAAATTGTGATAAAACAAAATGGAGGGTGCCCGATGCATTTCAGGTCAAATACAAATGTTTTGAGGACAAGATGAAGAGGAAAATAAGACTGGAAAGGATAAATTGAGTACTATGACAGTTAACCTTAAAAGTCAACAAAAAAAATTATTTTGTGGCATGTACCAACATTCAGATTGCTCCTAGTGCCACGTGCAAATGAGTATAGAAAAGAAGGATAAATCAGATGAATGCGTGGCTGGCCCGATGGTGCAGGGATGACTTTAGATTTTTGGAACATTGGGACCGGTTCAGTGGGAGATGGGACCTATACAGGCTGGATGTGTTGCACAGAAACATAGTTAGAACTGAGTTAATTGTGGAGTGTTTTGCAGGTGCTATTGGGGAGGGTTTAAAATAATAACAGGGCTATGGGAACCAGAACATAAAATCAGAGAGGAATACCAAGGTGCACAGATTACTGTGTTAAGAACAAAGAACAGAGCAGCACAAGGAACAGGTCCTTGGGCCCTCCAAGCTTGCGCCGATCATGATGCCTATCTAAGCTTAACCTTCTGTACTTCCAGGGTATTCATGTGTTCGTCAAAATGCTTTTTAAACTTTGTTATCTTGCATTCTATCCCTTATTGCCCATACCGCTCTTTTGGACAAAATTCTTGACATCATCCGGGGTGTTGAATTAGTGTTCCTTCCCCGGTACATAACCCATACCGTGGTGGGGTAGAGCACGCCGAACTGCACATTCCTTTTGGCACAGTACGACTTTGGCACTGTTAAATTCAGTCCGACGCAGATGGAAGTCCTTCCCACTTGCACCCTCTTGAGCCTTTCTCCCACCTCAGGATCCGCTCTTTGTCCTAGCACTTGTGGAGCCTCGCGATTATCGCCCGCGGTGGCTCGCCTTCTTTGGGCCACTGCCAAAGTGACCTGTGGGTGTGGTCTACCTCTGGGGGGGGCTTCGTAAAGCTCTACTCGCCGACAGTCTCCCAAGCATCTCTGTGATATACACCGTGGGATTCCTTTCCCTCTGTTCCTTCGGCAGTCCCACGATTCTTGGGTTCTGTTGACGCGATCTGTGCTTCTGGTCATCGACTTTTTATCTTGGCCACTTCTGGGTCCTGTTCAGGCTTGCCACCTCGACTTGGAGTACTGCGATTTGGTCTCCTTGGTCTGTGTCGGCCTTCTAGAGATCTCTTGCCATTGCCTCCTGGGCCTCAAGCCTCTGCTCCATCTTTGCCATTGCTTCCCTCATGGGGGCCATCGCAGCTTCCACTATTGTCCCGACGCATGCCAGGAGGTCTCTTTTCAGCTCCTCGCTGTGCCTTTGGAGCTCGGAGGTGATGAAGCCCATAAGCATGTTCATCTGCGCTCCAAGCTCTGTGGGGTCGACCCTTCCTTGTTCCGTGCCATCCCGTGTGGCTTCCGGCTCCGAGGCTGAGGTTTCCCTCCCCTTGCCTTGGTTGACTTTTCGAGTGGGCGGCTGACTTTTTCCCATTTTTCGTCTCGGTGCGGTTAACTGGGGTTCGGCTGGGGGTTTGTAGATATTTTCGGTGCCCGTTTGCTTGGGTTTAAAAGGTTGTAACTGAGGATTTCATGAGTGAGCCACCTTTTTTGGGACCGCTAAGCTCATGGCCACCACCAGAAGTTGTAGACCTCTGTATCAGGTCGTCCCTCAACCGTTGATGTTCTAGTGAAAACAAACCGGGTTACCCACCTCTCCTCATAGCTAATACCTTCCATACCAGGCAGCATGCTGGTAAACTTCCTCTGCAACCTCTCCAAAGCCTCCACATCCTTCTGGTGGCAACCAGAATTGTATGGAATATTCCAAATGTGGCCTGACTAATGTTCAGTACAGCTGCAACATGACTTGTCAATTTTTATACTCAGTGGCCTGACTGATGAAGGTAGGCATGCCTTGTGCCTTCTTAACTTCCTTATTCACCTGTGTTGCCAATTTCAGTGATCTGTGGACCTGTACACCCAGATCTCTCTGCCATCAATACTCCTAAGGGTTCTGCCATTTACTGTATAATTCCCCCCTATATTAGACCTTCCAAAATGCATTCCCTGACATTTGTCCGGTTTAAACTTCATTTACCATCTCTCTGCCCAAGTCTCAAACCAATCTGTGTCCTGCTATATCTTCAAATATTCCTTTTCACTGTCCGCAATTCCACCAACCTTTGTGTCATCTGCAAATTTACTAATCAGACCAAGCTACATTTTCCTCCAAATCATTTATATACACCATGAACAACAAAGGTCCCAGCACTGATCCCTGCGGAACACCGCTAGTCACAGCCTTCCATTCAGAAAAGCACCCTTCCACTGCTACCCTCTGCCTTCTATGACAGAGCCAATTCTGTATCCATCTTGCCGGCTCACCTCTGATCCCATGTACTTCACTTTTTGTAAAGGACCGCCATGAGGGACCTTGTTAAAGACTTTACTGAAGTCCATGTTGAGAACATCCACTGCCCTTCCTTCATCAATCATCTTTGTCACTTCCTCAAAAAACAAGATCAAGTTAGTGAGACACAACCTCCCTTCACAAAACCATGCTGCCTATTGCTAATAAGTCAATTTGTCTCCAAATGTGAGTAAATCCTGTCCCTAAGAATCTTTTCCAGTAATTGCCCAACCACTGATATAGGCCCACTGGCCTATAATTTCTTGGATTATCCCTGCTACCCTTCTTAAACAAAGGCACAACATTGGCTATTCTCCAATCCTCTGGGACCTCACCTGTAGCCAATGATGATTCAAAGATTTCTGTCGAGGTCTCAGCAATTTCCACCCTTGTTTCCCTCAGTATTCTGGGGTTGATCCCATCTGGCGCTGGGGATTTGTTTACCTTAATGTTGTTTAAGATGCCCAACACCATCTCCTTTTTGATATAGGCATGATCTAGGCTATCTATAAACCTTCTCTCTCCCCCCCCCCCCCCCCTTTACCCCCTCCCTGTTCCCTCATTGGTAGCCCCCTCTTCCGCCCTGGGTGTCCTATTGTTGAGCTCTACTCCTCTTTTCTGTGGCTTTGGTTGTTGACTTTGTGGGTTCGGCGGGCAGGGGGGCTTCCTGCCCCCCTCACCCCTTTGTCTCCTATGCTTCTCTCTGTGGCTCCCTTGGATTCCCTCCTCAATCTTCTCCAGGTTTGAGGTTTTTTCCCTTGGTTTCTGAGGCTATGACTCATCTTTAATTCCCTCACCCTACAATATAAATAGCTCCCACTTTCTATGCCTTTTAGCTTTGACAAAGGGTCATTTGGAATTGAAACATTCGCTCTTTTCTCTCCTTCTAGATGCTGCCAGACCTGCTGAGATTTTCCAACATTTTCTCTTTTGGCAACATATATTCAATACCACTTGTGGTGATATGCATCACTGTAAATATACAGGGGGTTAATGTGAACACACTACACCTAGCTAGACACTAGAGGGAGCATCAGAGACATCATGACACAGACAGTCAACCAATAGGTCAGTAAGATAGGACACGACCAATGGGCATTCAATATAATCCCAGTGGTATTTAATATATGTTGCCAAAAGAGAAAATGTTGGAAAATCTCAGCAGGTCTGGCAGCATCTATAAGGAGAGAAAAGAGCAAATTTTTCAATTCCAAATGACCCTTTGTCAAAGCTAAAAGGCATAGAAAGCGAAAAGTGCAGAGGATACTGGAAGTCTGCAGAGGGATTTGGCTAGGTTAAGGGTCTAGGGTCTGGCAGATGGAATACAATGTTGACAAATGTGAGGTTATCCATTTTGGTAGTTATAACAGCAAACGGGATTATTATTTAAACGATAAAATATTAAAGCATGCTGCTGTGCAGAGAGACCTGGGTGTGCTCGTGCATGAGTCACAGAAAGTTGGTTTACAGGTGCAACAGGTGATTAAGAAGGCAAATGGAATTTTGTCCTTCATTGCTAGAGGGATGGAGTTTAAGACTCAGGAGGTTATGCTGCAATTGTATAAGGTGTTAGTGAGGCCACAGCTGGAGTATTGTGTTCAGTTTGTGTCTCTGTTTCTGGAACCTACCTCTTCATTCACCTGAGGAAGGAGCAGTGCTCCGAAAGCTAGTGTTTGAAACAAACCTGTTGGACTTTAACCTAGTGTTGTAAGACTTCTTACTGTGCTCACCCCAGTCCAACGCCGGCATCTCCACATCGTTAATAAAGATTGTTATTATAATCTGTACTCAAAGCAAAAGGCATTCTTTTGTCACTTCTTAAAATATCTCCCTTGACCTGTTTGGCCAGAACCAAACACAATACCCCATATAAATGATCTACACCCCAGGGGTCCTTCACATCTAAAACATATTTAATTAGCTAGCTTTCTGTAAACAAGTAAATGCTTTTCAAGATACATTAACAGAACACCTCACCTACAAATCAATGGTTACTTCACTTTTACAATACGTTATTTACCACTCTTGCAGTCACATTGTCTGTATGCATCTTAACCCAGGTTATTAATGACATTACTGTAGAAAACGTAACAGATAAAATATGACAATTTCCTACATTCATCACACGTGCTGTGTATAACTATTACTCTAGTGCCCACATATACACAGTTACCAACAAGGGTAACCAGGTAGTATGCAGGAGCAATGTTACTCCAGGGACAGTGGTCAATTGCAGTAATCTGACTGAGATAACTGAAGCAGAGACAAACCCTCCAACCTTCCTGGTATATATGGCTCAGAACTTCTGATAAGCTGGATGTGTCATTTATTTGTTTGTTTTAAACAGAATTCTTGCATCGCAGACAGACTGTAGGATTTGCGGACTCCACCTACGGTAGCAGCAAGTCTGTGGACTCTCATAAGGATCGAACCAGGTCAAAAGGCAGTGGTTCTCCTTTAGGCCAAAGATCATCTTCTGTACCCCCTTCAAACCGGAGGTCAACACCCACTTCGACACCAAGTAAGAATATTTTCGTGTTAATTTTTCAAAAGTTTAAAAGTTTGATTATTGACAATTTTGCCGAATTCATTTTTGTTAATTTGCCCAGCACCTTTTCCTATACAGTGGGATATTGGATTCTGTCAGTCATGGTAAAGGTACAGCGGCAAAAAGCAAAATCAAGATTGTGTTTTCTATTTTTTAATAAAATCTTACTTTTAGTTTCCCTTGTCATGTGAGAGTACCTTTAAGAAATGGGTGTTTATCAGTGATGTCAGAGTGTGGGTGGAGTGTGGGTTTTTACTTTCACTTTGGGCTCGCAGCTACAGGGTGTGTTTAGTTTTGTTTTAGATTTGGAGAAGCTGCAGTCACAGCAAGATGTGTATGAATCTCTGTAAGCTTGTGAATGTTCATTTGGTGATTTCAAAGTGGTAACTTCTCAGTCGTAAAGTTAAACCTGATGTCTTTCCGTAAAAAGGGTTCTTTTTGTCTTATGGATGTTGCAAGGAAAGATTAAGACTTACTTATAGAGTACTGTATTCTTTGGGGGATTCATTGGTGTTGATAGTTGTTGAGATGTTTACTGTGGGTTTATAAAGTGTTAACTGGTTTCATAAATAAACATTGTTTTCATTTAAAAGAACTGTAGATTTATGTTGCATCACACCTGCAGAATGGGCCCATGTGTTCCCCATAACCACAATCTATTAAAAGTTGTGGGTCAGGTGAACTCCATGATACACTTTGGGGTTCTCTAAACCCTGGCCCATAACAAATTGGGAGCTCGAGGGGGATAAAAGTTTATCTATTGGATTGGCTTTGTGAACTTAAAGTCAGTGAGCGGTGAGCATATTGTGTTTGGTTTTGAGGTGTGGTATTCCAGTTTAAGTAGGGAGCATGTTGTGGACAATGGCTCTTTCAGAGGCTCTTGAAGTTTTTCGGGGTGGAGACGGTCACACGCAGTACCTTACGGACAGAGACTAAAAACAGGCTTTTAGATTTGGCAAAAACATTGCAGTTAACATTACCTGACAAAATGCGAAAAGATGAGATAATTATGGCAGTGGCTAAGAATTTAAAATTGCCTGAGACAGAGTCTGACTCATTGGAAATGGCAAAAATTCAGTTACAAATTAAACAAATGGAACATGAGAAAGAATTAAAGCAGCTTGAATACAAAAGAGATAGCGAGGAAAAAGAGAGAGAAGAAAGGAAAACAGAAAGAATAGCCATGGCGGAACAAAAAGAAAGAGAAAGGGAGAGACAGATCAGGGAAAGAGAAAGAGGAAAAAGAAAGAGAGTTTGAACTTCGGAAAATGGCCATGAAACATGACAGTCAGTTAAAATTGGCGGATGTAAAGGGAAACGTACAATTTGAGGATAGTGATGAGGATAAAGAAAAAGGCCGTCAAAGTCGCTCATAGATCTTTGAAAGCTGCCACTCAAGTGGATAGAGCTGTGAAGAAGGCCTATGGTGTGCTAACGTTCATTAGCAGAGGGATTGGATTTAAGAGCTGTGAGGTGAGAATGCAGCTGTCCAAAACTTTGGTAAGGCCACATTTGGAGTACTGTGTGCAGTTCTGGTCACCTCATTTTAGGAAGGATGTGGAAGCTTTGGAAAAGGTGCAAAGGAGATTTACCAGGATGTTGCCTGGAATGGAGAGTAGGTCTTATGAGGAAAGGTTGAGGGTGCTAGGCCTTTTCTCATTAGAACGGAGAAGGATGAGGGGCGACTTGATAGAGGTTTATAAGATGATCAGGGGAATAGATAGAGTAGACAGTCAGAGACTTTTTCCCCGGGTGGGACAAACCATTACAAGGGGACATAAATTTAAGGTAAATGGTGGAAGATATAGGGGGATGTCAGAGGTAGGTTCTTTACCCAGAGAGTAGTGGGGGCATGGAATGCACTGCCTGTGGAAGTAGTTGAGTCGGAAACGTTAGGGACCTTCAAGCGGCTATTGGATAGGTACATGGATTATGGTAGAATAATGGAGTGTAGATTAATTTGTTCTTAAGGGCAGCAAGGTAGCATTGTGGATAGCACAATTGCTTCACAGCTCCAGGGTCCCAGGTTCGATTTCGGCTTGGGTCACTGTCTGTGTGGAGTCTGCACATCCTCCCCGTGTGTGCGTGGGTTTCCTCCGGGTACTCCGGTTTCCTCCCACAGTCCAAAGATGTGCAGGTTGGGTGGATTGGCCATGATAAAAAAAAAAAATTTTAAATTTAGATTACCCAATTTTTTTTCTAATTAAGGGGCAATTTAGCGTGGCCAATCTACCTACTCTGCACATTTTTGGGTTGTGGGGGCAAAACCCACGCAGACACGGGGAGAATGTGCAAACTCCACACGGACAGTGACCCAGAGCCGGGATCGAACCTGGGCCCTCAGCGCCGTGAGGCGGTTGTGCTAACCACTAGGCCACCATGCTGCCCCGGCCATGATAAATTGCCCTTAGTGTCCAAAATTCTATGATCTATGATTAACCTAGGACAAAAGTTCGACACAACATCGTGGGCCGGAGGGCCTGCTCTGTGCTGTATTTCTCTATCTCTATCTAAAGTCGAAAACTTGGTGGGGATCTATTTAAATATGTCCAAGCATTGCCAAGGTTTGATGAGAAGGAGGTGGAAGCCTTGTTCATTTAATTTGAAAAGGTAGCTAAACAAATGAAATGGCCACAGGAGATGTGGGTATTACTAATTCAAACAAAGTTGGTGGGTAGGGCGAGTGAAGTGTTTGCATCACTATCAGAGGAGGTATCTGAGTCGTATGAGGAGGTGAAAAAATCCATCTTAGGTGTATATGAACTAGTCCCTGAAGCCTACAGACAAAGGTTTAGAAATTTAAGGTCAAACATACATGGAGTTTGAAAGGCTCAAACAGAGTAATTTTGATAGGTGGATAAGGGCTTTGGAAATAGACCAAATGTATGAAGCTCTCCGAGAAATTATACTTTTGGAGGAGTTTAAAAATTCAATTCCTGATGTGGTGAGAGCTCATGTGGAAGAGCAGAGGGTTAAAACTGCGAGGTTAGCAGCAGAAATGGCAGATGATTATGAATTAGTTCATAAATCAAAGCTTGGTTTCCGACATCAGTTTCAGCCTGTGAGGGATAGAAACTGGGGAAAAGAGAAATATTCAAGTGATAAGAGGTAAAGGAGATCTGATGGGAGGCAATAAAGAGAGTGTACCTCGGATTAAAAAAGAAATCCAGGAGGGTGGAAAAGAAATGAAAAGTTTCAAATGTTTTCACTGTAATAAACTAGGCCATGTAAAGTCACAGTGTTGGTGGTTGAAACAATGCACTGGCAAGGCTGATGTAGTAAAACAGGATAAGACAGTGGGGTTTGTTAAAGTGGTAAAGGAAAGCCCAAGTGAAGCAAAGGAGGTGCAAAAGATTGTACAGCTGATCAGGAGGTGACTGGTAAGAAGGTGCCAGATGTCTTTAAAGAATTTACTTGTGTGGGTAAAGTTTACTCGTGTACCAGAAGGAGCAGGGAAAGAAGGCACAATTTTTTTTTAAAAGAAAATATTTTATTGAAACATTTGTAATTTTACAATTTAACATATTGATATTTCTAAAACAACCGCGCTGGTCGACGCACAAAGTACCCCCTAAAATAGCAACAATAGACCACGTACCCCACTTCTCCCGCCCTATCCCCAATTACCCGTATTCTAAATTCCCTATCCTTATTTAACATTACCTTGCCTCCTATTTTCCTCCCCCCCTTTCCCCCCCCCCCCCCCCCTTTTCCCCCTTACTGCTGACGTTCAGTTTTTGTTAAAGAAATCGGTGAATGGCTGCCAAATCCGGGCGAATCCCTGTGTTGACCCTCTTAGAGCAAACTTGATTTTTTTTCCAGACTGAGAAACTCTACCATATCGCTGACCCACACTCCTGATTTTGGAGGCTCCGAGTCCCTCCATCTCAGCAAGATCCGTCTCCGGGCCACCAGGGAGGAGAAGGCCAGAATATCGGCCTCCCTGCTCCGTTTGCCCCCGGATCTTCCAACATCCCAAATATTGCTAATTCTGGACTTCAACATAACATCTGCAAATCCCTGCCAGAATTCTCTCCGTTTTGGACATGCCCAAAACATATGAACATATGGCCGGGCTACCCCCACACCGCCCACATCCTCCACCTCCACGAAGAACCTACTCATCCGAGCTACCGTCATGTGGGTCCTGTGGATTACCTTGAACTGAATCAAGCTAAGTCTAGCACAGGACGAGGATGCATTTACCCTTTTCAAGGCTTTTTCCCACAGTTCAGTTTCCAGCTCTCCCCTCCTAGCTCCTCTTCCCACTTCCTCTTCATCTCTGATAGGGGTCCCTTCCCCTCTAACTATTCCCTGTATATGTCCGAAACCTTCCCACCTCCAACCCCTGTTTTTGACAGCACTTTATTCTGTAGTCCCCTCAGGGGGAGGCGAGGAAAGCTTGGGACCTGTCTCTGTACAAAGTCCCGCACTTGAAGGTACCGAAACCCGTTCCCACCCGGCAAATCAAACTCCTCCTCTAATGTCTCCAAGGTCGGGAAGCCCTCCTGGATGAATAGATCCCCAAACCTCTCAATCCCTGCCCGCTGCCATACCTTAAAGCCCCCATCCAGCCCCCCCGGGACAAACTGGTGATTGTCACTGATCGGTGACCACACTGACCACGCTCCAGTCTCATCTGCTGCCTCCATTGCCCCCACACCCTCAGGGCTGCCTTCACCACAGGACATGTGGAGTACCGAGCCGGCGAGAATGGCAGGAGCGCCGTCAGTAAAGCCTCCAGATTCGTACCTTTGCAGGATGCTGCCTCCATCTGCTCCCAGACCGACCCCTGTCCCACTACCCACTTCCTGACCATGGATATGTTGGCAGCCTAGTAATAGTTAATAAAGCTCGAGAGAGCCAATCCCCCTTCCCCGCGGGCTCGTTCCAGGAGTGTCCTCTTTACTCTCAGGGTTTTACCCGCCCATATAAACCTCGATATCGCCACATTCATACTTCTGAAAAAAGCCTTTGGGACAAAAATCGGGAGGCACTGAAAAAAGAAAAGCAGTCGTGGAAGGACAGCCACCTTCACCGTCTGAGCCTTCCTTCTAGCGCAGTGGGAGCATGTCCCATCTACAAAATACCCGTTGCATTTTATCCACTGCTTTACCCAAATTTAACTTGTGAAGCTGCCCCCAATCCTTGGCCACTTGAATCCCCAGATGCCCAAAACTCTTCCCAACCACTTTGAAAGGTAGCTCCTTCAGCCTCCTTTCCTGCCCCCGGGCCTGAATCATGAACATCTCGCTTTTTCCCTTATTTCGAAGGCACAATTTTAAGAGATACGGGAGCCTGTCAATCTTTAATGGTAAAAGATGAGGAGTTATGTAGTTTGGGAAGAATATTGCCAGAAAAGGTGGTAATATGTGGAATTCAGGGTGAGAAGAGTAGTGTTCCATTATATAAGATAAGGTTGGAAAGTCCAGTGAAGAGTGGTGAAGTGGTAGGAGTAATAGAGAAACGATCTCATCCAGGAATACAGTTTATCTTGGGGAATGATATAGCTGGATCGCAGGTGGGAGTGATGCCTACTGTGGTTGATAAGCCAGTGGAAAATCAGTCAACTGGGACGAATCTCCTGGGACTTTTCCGGATTGTGTAGTAACAAGGTTGCACAGTCACAGGTTAAGACAAGAGGAGAAATCAAAAATTGAAGATGAAGTTGAAGTGCAATTATCAGAAACGATTTTGATCAGATGGTTGGAAAAGAACAAGAACAGGTGGAGATATTTTTAGTTTAGGAAAATTGGCGGAGTTGCAACAGAAAGATATAGATATAAAACGGATGTATCAGAAAGCATACACGGAAGAGGAATCCGAGTGTATACTGGAGTGTTATTACCGTAAAAATGATGTCTTGATGAGAAAATGGAGAACTTTACATATGCAGGCGGATGAAAAATGTGCAGAAGCATCAAGTGGTATTGCCGGTAGGGTATAGAAAGGTGTTGCGAGTTGCACATGAGATACCAGTGGGAGTTCATTTGGGAAGAAGGAAAAGTTGAGCTAAAATACAAAAACATTTTTATTGGCCTGGACTACATAAAGATGTAGTTAAATTTTGTCGATCATGTCACACATGCCAAGTGATAGGGAAACCTCAAGCAGCGATAAAACCAGCGCCCTTAATACCCATTCCAGCTTTTGAGGAACCTTTTACAAGGGTCCTAATTGATTGTGTAGGACCGGTTCCTAAAACGAAAAGTGGGAATCAATATCTTTTGACTATAATGGATGTGTCTACTAGGTTTCCAGAAGCCATTCCAATACGTAATATTACAGCTAAAAGGATTGTGGAGGAGTCACTTAAATTCTTTACTAGATATGGACTACCCACAGAAATACAATCGGATCAAGGATCAAATTTTACCTCCAGGTTATTCAAAGAAGTTATGGATAGCTTAGGAATAAAACAATTTAAATCAACTGTGTACCATACAGAATCACAGGGAGCATTCAGCTCATCAGATGTTGAAGACGATGTTGAGGAATTATTGTCAAGATTATCCAGAGGGACGCCCTTGCCTTTGCCTCCCTGATCGCCCGCCGTAAAATCCTGTTTGGCTGGCGGGCAGCAGCACCGCCCAGAGCTGCAGACTGGCTGTCCGACCTCTCAGAATCTCTCCAAATGGAGAAAATCAAATTCGCCATCCGAGGGTCAGACGACGGCTTCCACAGAATGTGGGAGCCATTCACGTGAATGTTCCGGGACCTGTTTGTGGCCAATGAACAAGAGGAAGAATAGCAAGGTAGCCAAGAATCAGGGGAAATTAGTCAAGAATCAGGGGACGGTAGCCAAGGCATGAAAGGGGGAGATAGACTGGGATGGAGGGGGGGGGGAGAGACGGCTAAACCTGAGGAAATAAAGGCGAACCGCGGGGAGAGGGGGGGGGGGGGGGAGACAGCTAAACCTGAGGAAAGAAAGGCGAACCGTTGGGGGGGGGGGGGGGGGGGGGGGGGCAGCGAAACGGGAGCCGGAAGGAAGGCACGGGATGCCAAAGCGTGCATGACATCTCCAGGAGCCGGGAACGAGGAAAATAAAGGTGGAGGACGGGAGGAGCAACAGAAGCGGAGGCGAGCGCGTGATGGCAGCGAGATCCGTCCGGGAGAAGCAGGCGACAACAGCACACAACACAGCCAAGTATCGCACACTGTAATTATCTCCCCGGCACCTAAATGTATATTTGCCTCCCCAATCCCCCCCCACCCCGCAAACAGTTGCCTACTTACGTGGTGTAAATAATTTTGCCAGATGTACAGAGATGCCGCTGTCGAACTGGTGCACAATACCCCACCAGTTAGTCTATTTCATATTTTATTGTATTTTATGTTGGGATGTGCCCTTCTCTTCTAAATATGTGTGTGTGTATATTTATGTTTCTTATTCTGTGTACATGACGGTAATTATACTTTGTTCAAAAACCCAATAAAAACATTTAAAAAAAAAAGATTATCCAGAGGATTGGGATAAATGAATTCCATTTGTACTGTTTGCAATTAGGGATGTAGAACATAGAACATAGAACAGTACAGCACAGAACAGGCCCTTCGGCCCTCAATGTTGTGCCGAGCCATGATCACCCTACTCAAACCCACATATCCACCCTATACCCGTAACCCAACAACTCCCCCCCCCCCCCCCCCCAATCTTACTTTTTTATTAGGACACTACGGGCAATTTAGCATGGCCAATCCACCTAACCCGCACATCTTTGGACTGTGGGAGGAAACCGGAGCACCCGGAGGACGTGCAGACTCCGCACAGACAGTGACCCAGCCTAATGTACCTAATGAGTTAACCAAATTCAGTCTTTTTGAACTAATTTTTGATCATGAGGTAAGAAGACCATTTAAATTGATAAAGGAAAAATTGGTGAGTGAGAAATCGGAACTTACATTATTGGATTACGTGTCAAATTTTAGGGAACGATTAAATAGAGCTGGGGAATTGGCGAGACAACATTGAAAAGTTACACAAAATGTGATGAAACGGGTAGCGGACAAGAAATCCAAAGTTCGTAGTTTTGCCAGTGGGGATAAAAGTTTTAGTATTATTACCACTGGTGGGTGAACCTTTAAAAGCAAGGTTTTAAAGATTCAGATTGAAAGGAAAGAAGTGAATTATGTGGTAAGAATGCCAGATAGAAGGAAAACTCACCGAGTGTGTCATGTGAATATGCTTAAAAGGTACTTTGAAAGGGAAGGAGAGAAAAAGGAGGTTTTAATGATTCTAACTCAAGTGATGAACCAAATCCAGATGACTTGGAATTTGACATACCTCAAATTAAATTGGAAAACAAGGATGTTCTTAAAAATTGGGATAATTTGTTGAGTTACCTTCCAGAGGAAAACCGGACTGATCTGAAAGAGTTATTGATATCATATGGGCAAGTTTGTGGAGATAAGTTGGGAAGCTCTAAAATGGCTATACATGATGCAGATGTGGGACATGCTGTTCCAACTAAACAATATCCATATAAACTTAACCCGTTAAATTTGGCACATGTTAACAAGGAGATTGAAAGTATGCTTAAAAATAGCATAATTGAAGTGAGTTGCAGCCAATGGAGCTCACCCATAGTGATTATACCAAAACCGGACGGTACCCAACGGTTGTGTGTGTGGACTATAGAAAGGTTAATGCAGTTACAAGAACAGACTCTTGTCCTATCCCACGTTTGGAGGATTGCATTGAGAAAGTGGGGCAATCAGCTTTTATTTCCAAACTGGATTTACTGAAAGGTTATTGGCAAGTACCTTATTGGCAGGGCGAAGGAGATTTCTGCTTTTGTGACTCAAGATAGTATATACCAATTCAAAGTTATGCCATTTGGCATGAAAAATGCCCCAGCCACATTTCAACTGTTAACTATCAAAGTTGTTTCAGGATTACCCAATTGTGCGGTATACATAGACCAGGGGTGGGCAAACTACGGCCCGCGGGCCGCATGCGGCCCGCCAAAGGTATTTCTGCGGCCCACCAAGTCATTAAAAAAAAAAAAAAAATTTTTTCTAAAAAAAAATTTTTTTTTTAAAAAAAAATTTTTTTTTTAAAGGTTAATGGGTGGGGGGGCTGTTGGGTTACTTACTGGTATAGGGTGGATACGTTGACTTGAGTAGGGTGATCATTGCTTGGCACAACGTCGAGGGCCGAAGGGCCTGTTCTGTGCTGTACTGTTCTATGTTCTATATGAGGCGCCCAGAATCATAACCGGGTGACGTAATTATTTTACTTAATATACTATGCGGCCCTTTGTGAATTGTGAATTTCTGAATGCGGCCCTTGCACGGAAAAGTTTGCCCACCCCTGACATAGACGATCTGGTCATTTTCAGCCAGACATGAAAGGAACATTTAAAACATCTGATGGAGTTATTCGATCGACTTCAGCAGGCGGGTTTGGTGGTAAACCTAGCCAAAAGTGAATTTGGAAAAGCCCAAGTCACTTTCCTTGGCCATACAATCGGACAGGGTCGAATGATCCCATGGGATGTGAAAACAAAAGTTATTGGGGAGTTTCCAATACCCTCGACGCGAAGGGAAATAATGCGATTTCTTGGCATGAGTGGATTCTACCAAAAATTTGTGCCAAATTTTAGGAGTGTGTTTGCTCCACTGACGGACTTGCTGAAGAAACGTCGGAATATTAGCCCAGCCTCTGCAATGCACGTGATCAGAAGAAGGATTTTAAGGGAAACTACAAGGCTGCCTCAACAGACACAAACACTGCTTCCACATGGAAAACCTAACCACAACGAGGAGGACACTCTGGAAATCACCAAATAAGACCACTTGTCGGAGGACGTCTAAACCCCCCCCCCCCCCGGCATCAAACCTATCCCCCACAGGAAGGAAGGGCTCCAACAATGTAGAGGCATGGCAAACCGTCTCTCTCTTTGTCAAATCCACCAAGGATTAAATTAATTAAATTCATCCGATTCTAATAGTTCTAAAGAAAAAATGATTAGTTGTAATCATAAAGCTTCAAGGAAAAGTCAGAAGGAACCCAGTCCTACCCAGGGCACATAGTCCTCCCAGGCCATCGAAGGAGACGAGCACAGATTCTTAAATTCAAAATAACACAACACAAAATAAAGACCTGATACAGTAACTGGGGCTATCTTCAATCTCAGTGTGGACTTAACTAACCCAACACCCAACTCCACCCCAATCACCCACCCAACTCCACACCAATCACCCAACACCACCCCAATCACCCACCCAACTCAACCCCAATCACCCACCCAACTCCACCCCAATCACCCAACTCCACCCCAATCACCCACCCAACTCCACCCCAATCACCCACCCAACTCCACCCCAATCACCCACCCAACTCCACCCCAATCACCCACCCAACTCCACCCCAATCACCCAACTCCACCCCAATCACCCAACTCCACCCCAATCACCCAACTCCACCCCAATCACCCAACTCCACCCCAATCACCCAACTCCACCCCAATCACCCAACTCCACCCCAATCACCCAACCCCACCCCAATCACCCAACCCCACCCCAATCACTCAACGCCACCCCAATCACTCAACGCCACCCCAATCACCCAACCCCACCCCAATCACCCACCTCCACCCCAATCACCCAACTCCACCCCAATCACCCAACTCCACCCCAATCACCCAACTCCACCCCAACCACCCTCCCAACTCCACCCCAATCACCCAACTCAACCCCAATCACCCAACTCCACCCCAATCACCCAACTCCACCCCAATCACCCTCCCAACTCCACCCCAATCACCCTCCCAACTCCACCCCAATCACCCTCCCAACTCCACCCCAATCACCCAACTCCACCCCAATCACCCAACTCCACCCCAATCACCCAACTCCACCCCAATCACCCAACTCCACCCCAATCACCCAACTCCACCCCAATCACCCTCCCAACTCCACCCCAATCACCCAACTCCACCCCAATCACCCAACTCCACCCCAATCACCCAACTCCACCCCAATCACTCACCCAACTCCACCCCAATCACCCAACTCCACCCCAATCACCCAACTCCACCCCAATCACCCAACCCCACCCCAATCACCCAACCCCACCCCAATCACCCCACCCCACCCCAATCACCCAACTCCACCCCAATCACCCAACTCCACCCCAATCACCCAACTCCACCCCAACCACCCTCCCAACTCCACCCATCTTCATTATAAACGTGAAAAGGGATATTCAAAAAATATAATTACAAGGATTACAGCACATAATTTAAAAAAGGAATAAAACTGATCACACCACATTTCATATAATCAATTTAACGTGGCTTTTGCCAGAGCAGGAAATCGGGCGACTCTCGTGCTTACGCTTCACATGCACTTGCAAGAGAAAAGACAACAACAAATAATTTACAGCATAATCACGGGTAACGTCCAGGATTATTAAAGAATTTCAGGATAATAGCACATGATACCATCTATGTTGCTCAAGGGCCAAAGTCATCTCCGGATCATCGAACACTCCTCAGGATCTCGGCTAAGACGCCAATGAACGAAGCACCTTCGCTTCCACCATGCTGAGGCCCAAGTGATCCACATCCTCGGCCCCGACTGGGGGGGGATGACTCTACACCATCGCCACTTCCAACCCCTCACGACAAGCATTGAGAACCGGTTAATATAGTCCAGCAGTTGTTTTTTTTTTGGTGGGGGGGGGGAATCCAACCGACCCAGGCCTCGAAGACCATATACACTGTGTTCCGTCGACCCTGATACACCCAACCTTCGGATCAAGATTACTAAAGCATGGTCGCCAAGAACTGGACTCACGGACATTCTTTGGCCGAGACACCGTGCAACAGAATTTCAATGAATCGAAGGCATGCTCTTACCAGGGAAAGTGCTCTCTTGAATACGAGGATTCTGTCTTGCGACTCCACCATTCTCCCAAGGGTACCTCAAAGTGAACGCCAAAGATCTGCATCACGGTGGCAAGATCTTCATCTTGAACAACCTTTGCAATGGCGTCCATCATCCCGATGCACACAGCAAGGCGACGGCCATTCACCAGCAACAATGTCACTGCAAGCTGAGTCCGGCCACAGCCAACCACAACCGCCCGCACAGTACCGCTGGTGCGGAGGCCCATTCACCAGCAACAATGTCACTGCAAGCTGGGTCCGGCCACAGCCAACCCCAACCGCCCACACAGTACCGCTGGTGCGGAGGTCCATTCACCAGCAACAATGTCACTGCAAGCTGAGCCTGGCCCAGCCAACCACAACCACCATGGCAAAAAGGGGATTCTCTACGATTTAACTCGGCTCCTCATTGCGAAATTGCAACCAGGATCATGGAGGGATATAGTGCAAGGTATATATGTCAAAAAGCAGACCACTATGAAATGTGCATTCGGATAAAATTAATGTTAAAAGACGAGCAGAACCAGACCTCGCAAACATGCAGCCGCTCCTGCACTCGCGTCACGTGACCCCTCCCCAGAATCAATTATTTGTAAAACAATAAAGTGGATGAAGATTTTATTGGAATGTATAACTTTGCAGTTAGGGATTTGCCTCCTAAGGCTTCCCATAATTTGGATTTAATGATTCAGTTAACTTGCAAAGCTTTGAAAATTCACCCCGAGATAAGTGAGGGACGGGCAAACAATGCCCGTATCCCATTAACAAGTGAAAGGAACATGGGCGTGATTCCAGTTCTCGAGTCGGGCCAAGTGCTAAGGTACTGAGAGAAAAGTGTGTGGGCTCTGAAGTCCCATCAAGTGGGTAATGTTATTTTTTTGCCCTCCAGCTGTAGGACATACTGGCAGTCTGGCAGCAAGTCTGACAGCGTGTCCTGTCGGCAGCAGATACCAGAACTTGGGACTAAAGCTGGGAAATAATTTAGTAAAAGAAAGTGACATTTCAAAGAAATTGGCACAAATATCTGCATTGCCTATTGGCTTGTTTTCTCCCCCCGTAAAATACTGTGACCAGCTGTTGACAGATTTTAAAATGCACCTGTTCAAATACAGTACTGATCTTTTTCTTTCTTTTACAGCTAAACGAAACACATTGATAACATCATTGTCTGCTAAGTCCAGTCCCAAACGCTGTCCTAAAGAAAACTTATCCCCTGGATTTAATCATCTCATTGGCAAAGAAGAAAACACAGTGACAAGGTAATAATCTGCATCATGTTATGGGCCAGGGCTTAGAATCTCCAAAATGTATCATTAAGTTCACCTGACCCACAATCTTTATGTTGAATTTGGCTAGGATGAGCACACAGCTACAGTAATCTATGTATGAACCCTTAATGAATTCCCCCTTAGCTGGTCCAATTCAATAACAAAATCAAATAAACCAAAACCCCTTTCAAGGGTGTGGCCCAGCACACTACTGTATTCTCAGTTGACTGGGACTGGTTCTTTTCCTGAGCTTCTGATCCAGTCTCAATCAGAAGTTTCAAACTCCTTTCAGAAAACAACTATATCTTCAAAGTTACCAACGCAGTTAGCCACAAACAATGTGCTTTTTACTGCAACAGCTTTTAAAATGAAAACAGGGAAAATACTTCTTTCTCCTTTTGCAGTCCAAAGCAGTCAAACTGAAACTGAAACCTAAAAAAGAACTCTCATCTGAGAGCCACAGCCCAATGTGCTACAATTCACATGACAAGAGACTAAACCTTTCTTAAAGGGTCACTCGCATGACAGTTAGATAACATCTAGTAAGAAGTCTTGCAACACCAGACTAAAGTCCAACAGGTTTATTTGGAATCACTAGCTTTCGGAGCGTAGCTCCTTCATCAGGTGAGCGAAGAGGTGGGTTCCACAAACACACATATTGACAAAGTCAATGATGCAAGATGATACTTGGAATGTGTGTCTTTGCAGGTAATTAAGTCTTTACAGTTCCAGACGTGCCACTTGAGAGAGGGATAATCACCAGGGTAAGAAAGTGTGAATTGTCTCAAGTCAGGACACTTGGTAGGATTTTGTAAGCCCAGGCCAGATGGTGGGGGGGTTAATATCGTGAGACATGTCGGCATTGCCAAGACCTTGGTGTCCTCATGAATCAGTCGCTGAAAGTAAGCACGCAGGACAGCAGGTAGTAAAGAAGGCAAATGGTATGTTGAGAGCTTCATAGCGAGAGGATTTGAGTACAGGAATAGAGATGTTTTATTGCAATTGTATAGGGCATTGGTGATGCAATTGTGTGCAATTTTGGTGTCCGTATCTGAGGAAGGATGTTCTTGCAATGGTGGGAGTGCAGCAAAGTTTTACCAGGCTGATTCCTGGGCTGGCAAAAGAATGAGAAGGGATCTCATAGAAACTTAGAAAATTCTAACAGGATTAGACAGGGTAGATTCAGAAAGAATATTCCCGATGGTGGGGGAGTCCAGAACTAGGGGTCATAGTTTGAGGATAAGGGGGAAACCTTTTAGGACTGATGTGAGGAGAAATTCCTTCACCCAGAGAGTGGTGAATCTGTGGAATTCACTACCACAGAAAGTAGTTGAGGCAAAAAAACTAATTTCAAGAAGGAATTAAATTTAGATTTATTGACATGGTGGGGAACAGAGGGAAGTAGATCCTTGGAAAATAGGTGACAGGTTTAGATAAAGGATCTGGATCGGCGCAGGCTTGGAGGGCCAAAGGGCCTGTTCCTGTGCTGTAATTTTCTTTGTTCTTTGTTGACACGCGTACCGAGGTACAGTGAACAGTAGCGTTCTGCATACAGTCAGGCAGATTGTTCTATACATGAAAAATATAGGATATATGATAAATACACAATGTAAATACATAGACATTGGGTGAAGCCTACGGAGTGCTACACAGTAGGTGAAGTGCTACACAGTAGAGAAGATGCGTAGAGAGATCAGTTCAGTCCATAACAGGGCCGTTTAGGAGTCTGGTAACAGCAGGGAAGAGGCTGTTTTTGAATCTGTTACTGCATGTTCTCAGACTTTTGTATCTTCTGACCTATCAAAGAGGTTGGAAGGAAGAATAAGTCGGGTGGGAGGGATCTTTGATTATGCTGCCCGCTTTCGCAAGGCAGCAGGAGGTGTTGGCAAAGTCAATGGACTGGGTCGCATGATGGACTGGTCTTGTGTTCACTCTTGGGCCGAGCAGTTGCCATGCCAGGCTGTAATGCAGCAAGATAGGATGCTTTCTATGGTGCATCTGTAAAAGATGGTAAGAGTCAATGTGGACATGCTGAATTTCCTTGGTTTCCTGAGGAAGTGCAGGTGCTGTTGTGCTTTCTTGGTCATAGTGTCAACATTGGTGGACCAGGACAGATTGTTGGTGATGTGTACAGCTAGGAATTTGGAGCTGTCAACCATCTCCATCTCTTGATCAATAAGGGGATCAGGTGTTAAGGGGAGAAGGCAGGAGAATGGGGATGAGAAAATGTCAGCCATGATTGAATGGCGGAGCAGACTCGAGTGGTCTAATTCTGCTCCTATGTCTTATGGTCCTATGGACACCATTGATGGTGTGTACGATACTTCGCTTCCTGAAGTCGATGACCAGCTCCTTAGTTTTGCTGACATTGAGGGAGAGATTGTTGTCATTGCACCATACCACTAGATTCTCTATCTCCCTCCTTTACTCTGACTCATCGTTGTTCGAGATCTGACCCAGTACACTCCTGTCGTCAGAAAACTTGCAGATGGAGATGAATTTTGCCATACAGTCTTGTGTGTACAGGGAGTATAGTAGGGGGCTATGTACGCATTCTTCCCGGTATTGAGGACTTTTGTTGTTTATTCTTACTGATTGTGGTCTGTGGGTCAGAAACTTGAAGATCCGGTTGCAGAGTGAGGAACCAAGTCCTAGGTTTTGGAGCTTTGATATGAGCTTGGCTGGGATTATGGTGTTGAAGGCGGAGCTGTCGTCAATAAATAGGAGTCTGATGTAGGAGTCCTTGTTGTCGAGATGCTCCAGTGGTGAGTGTAGGTCCAGGGAAATGATGTCTGCTGTGGACCGGTTGTGGCGGTATGTGAATTGCAGTGGATCAAGGCATTCTGGGAATATGGAGTTTATGTGGCTCACGACTAACCTCTCAAAGCACTTCATAATGATAGTTGTCAGGGCCACCGGACTGTAGTCATTGAGGCACGTTGCCTGTTTCTTCTTGACACCGCTCTGATGGTGGTCTTCTTGAAGCAGGTGGGAACCACGGAAAGGAGTAGGGAGAGGTTGAAGGTGCCTGCGAACACCCACCAGTTGGTCCGTGCAGGATTGGAGTGCATGACCAGGGACTCTGTCAGGACCCGTTGCTTTCCGTGGGTTCATTTTCAAGAAGGCCGAGCTGATTTTGGAAGCTGTCACGGTAGATATGGGTGTGTCCAAAGCTGTTGGGACAGTTGACGATGGTTTGTTGGCTTCCTGCTTGAAACAAGCAGAATGCATTGAGTTCATCGGGGAGGGGTGCTCTATTGCCAGAGATTCTACTCGGCTTTGCTTTGAAGCCTGTTATGTTGTATAAGCCTTGCCACAACCGACAAGAGACCGTGTCGTTAGTCTGTGACTAGCTCAGTCTTGTATTGTCTCTTGGCATCCTTGATGGCTTTGCAGAGGTCGTACCTAAATTTCTTGTGGAGGTCAGGGTCACCTGACTTGAACACCTCAGACCTTGGATGTAGCTCTTGGGATAAAAGTGGGGAAGAGCAGGCTCGAAAGGCTGAATGGCCTCCTGCTTCTATTTTCTACGTATGTTTCTGGGTATAAAGCTTTTCAATGTTTACCTGTTTAAATATATTATGTGATGCTTCATTAATACAAAGGCTGACTAATGTTAAATTTTCAAATACATTCACAAGTCATAAATTAAGCCTATATTTCGTGAGTGACATTGGAAAATGATTATAGTTGCTGTAATGGACTTAGTGTCATTACAGCCGAGAAGGAGGCCATTTGGACCATTGGGATCTACTTGGTTTAGCTGTTCTAGTGCGTTTCTGACCATTGAGAACAGCTACTGCAATCACTATTTGAGAGGTGCTTTTGATATAATCTTTCTATTGGTTTATTTTATTGCAGTTTTGTCACATTTGGTTTATAGAATATTTGAATTACATTTTTTAACCAATATTGCTCTACAATGGCATATGTGTGAACTTCAGTCGAGTGATGGTGCTCTAGTGCTGAGCTGTGACATTGTGTAAGACTGAATATATTCACACATGACATAATGCAGCTGTTATGATTAATAATGTATGTTTTATGTTATTTAGTTATGTAAAATACCAGTAAGCTTTGTGCAATTAATATCCTGTGGACAACAACGAGCAGTAGAAAGGAAAGTCAGCTTGTATCCTATTGGATATAATTGAGCATGCTTGAAATAATAATAATTTTTATTATTGTCACAAGTAGGCTTACATTAGCACTGCAATGAAGTTACTGTGAAAATCCCCCAGTCGCCACACTCGGGTGCACAGAGGGAGAATTCAGAATGTCCAATTCAACTAACAGCACGTCTTTCGGGACTTGTGGGAGGAAACCGAGGCACCCGGAGGAAACCCACGCAGACACAGGGAGAACGTGCAGACTCCACACAGACAGTAACCCACGGTTGACTGCTTTGTAAACGTCGTATTCAACTTTGCTTCATAAGAACATATTCAAACTGTATATGAGAGCCATGCCAAAGGAGTAATGGATCTGTTATTAACATGTGGGCAGAACAGGCGCCGGAATGTGGCGACTAGGGGCTTTTCACAGTCACTTCATTTGAAGTCTACTTGTGACAATAAGCGATTTTCATTTCATTTCATTTCATATACTCTGGTACCAAACTATTTAACAGAGGGAATGCTAAATATAAAATTAGACATTTTCATAATGCTCAATAATCAAGGTTGCAAGTTTGGTTAGTGTTGATTGGTCCTGGGTAAGCAGCACGTGAACTACCATTATGATGGTACAGCATTTACCTTGGGTGTTACAATTTCTGTATTTCTGGAATAATAATAATCTTTATTGTCACAGGTAGGCTGACATTAACACTACAATGAACTTACTGTGAAAATCATTTAGTCGCCACACTGGGGCCTGTTCGGGATTCAGAATGTCCAATTCACCTAACAGCACGTGTTTTGGGACTTGTGGGAGGAAACCGGAGGAAACCCACGCAGACACGGGGAGAACGTGCAGACTCTGCACAGACAGTGACCCAATCCGGGAATCGAACTTGGGACCCTGGCACTGTGAAGCAACAGTGCTAACCACTGTGCTGCTGTGCCGCCCTTGTGCAGACTTTGGATGGAAACAGAGGTCTTTTTGTTGTTCAATCTTAAGTGTACAATCTTCCTTTTGAATGTTTTATTTTATTTTTAGATTTGATGCAAACTTGGATGAAATGGAGCTTCCAAGTTCAGTCCTCTCTCAAAGTTCAAGTCCAAGAAAAAGGCTTCATTTTTTTCCGCTGGAAAATACAAAAGGTAAACGTGCATAATGTAAAATTATTTGACAAATATTTCAAAATTGCAGAAACTAACACTGGCATTTTCTAAAATTCAATTTTGTGTACCCAATTATATTTTCCAATTCAGCGGCTATTTAGCGTGGCCAATCCTTGCACATCTTTGGGTTGTGGGGGTGAGACCCTCACAGACACTGGGAGAATGTGCAAACTCCCCACGGAAAGTGACCTGGGGCTGGGATCAAACCCGGGTCCTCTGCGCCGTGAAGCAGCAGTGCTAACCACTGTGCTGCCGTGCCACCCTAGAAACTAAAAGTAAGAGTTATTTAATTGTTCATTTTAAAAATAGTGTGAATTTTTTTTGCAGCAATGCAAAATTCAAGGAATTGTGTTGACGACGAGTTTCAAGTTGAATCACGTTCAGATTCTGTACTAAATGCAGTGAAGCTGGGATCTGTTACGAGTCGGCCTGCTTGGGAAGACAAGACAACCACTTTTCTTCAAAAAGAGAAGAAACTTCCAGTGCTACAAACACCCTATGAGACAGAACTGACATACAAAGCAAGAATGGAGGCGCTAGGAGAAACTGAGAAGCTTTTTGATGCACTTATACAAGAAAAACAGCAGGTATGAAGCAAATTACAATTCCTGCCCATAGAAACATACACAGAAAATAGAAGCTGGAGGAGGCCAATTAGCCCTTCGAGCCTGCTCCACCACTCATTGTGATTATGCCTGATCATCAAGTTCAGTATCCTGATCCCACCATACCTCCCATATCATAGAATCCCTACAGTGCAGAAGGAGGCCATTTGGCCCATCGCGTCCGCGTGGACCCTCCAAAAAATCAGCCTACCTATGCCTGTCCCCCCCCCCCCCCCCACCCATCCCCATAACCCCACCTAACCTTTTGACAATGAGGGTCAAATTAGCATTACTAATCTACCTAACCTTGCTGCTTTTGAAAAATTAGATGAACTGAAAATCGCTTATTGTCACAAATAGGCTTCAAATGAAGTAACTGTGAAAAGCCCCTAGTCACCACATTCCGGCGCCTGTTCGGGGAGGCTGGTACAGGAATTGAACCGTGCTGCTGGCCTGCCTGGGTCTGCTTTCAAAGCTAGCGATTTAGCCCTGTGCTAAACCAGCCTCGAACCCAGGAGCTATATCTAACTCCTTGAAATTACACAATGTTTTGGCCTCAACTACTTTCTGTGGGAGTGAATTCCACAGGTTCACCACTCTCTGGGTGAAGAACTTTCTCCTCACCTCAGTCCTAAAAGGTTTACTCCTTATCCTCAAACTGTGACCCCTAGTTCTGGCACCCCCACCATTGGGAATATTCTCTCAGAATCTAACCTGTCTAATCCTGTTAGAACTTTGTATGGTTCTATGAGATCCCCTCTCACTCTTCTAAATTCCAGTTAATATAATCCTCATTGACTTAGTCTCTCCTCATATGATAGTCCTACCATCCCAGGAATCAGCCTGGTAAAACTTTGCTGCACTCCCAACATAGGAAGAACATCCTTCCTCCGATAAGGACACCAAAATTACTTTAGCTGTGGCTTCACCAATGCTCTATACAATTGTAGTAAAACATCTCTAGTCCAATATTCGAATCCTCTCGCTATGAAGGCAACATACAATTTGCCTTCTTTACTGCCTGCTGTACCTGCGCGCTTACGTTCAGCGACTGATGCACAGGGACACCAAGGTCTCGCTGAGTATCCGCCTCTCAATTTACACCCAGTCAAATAATAATCTGCCTTCCAACTTTTGTTACTGAAGCAGATAATCTCCCTTTACCCACATTATACTGCATCAGCCATGCATATACCTACTCGCTCAGCCTGTCTAAATCCCACTGAAGCATCTCTGCATCCTCCTCATAGCTCACCTTCCTACCCAACTTTGCATCAGCTGCAAATTTGAAGATAATACAATTAGTTCCCTCGTCCAAATCCCTGTGATACTCCACGAGTCACTGCATACCAATCGGAAAAAGACCCATTTATTCCAGTTTTTTGCTTCCTCTCTGCTAATCAGCTTTCTATCCATCTCCAGACGCTACCCGCAATCCCATGAGCTTTAGCTTTACATATTAATCTGCTATGTCCTTGTCGAAAGCCTTCTAAAAGTCTAAATAAACCACATCCACTGGTTCTCCTTGGTCAACTCTACAAGTTACATCTTCAAAGAATTCTAGTAGATTTGTCAAGCATGATTTCCCTTCGTAAATCCATGCTGACTTTACATAGATACATACAGAGAAGACAGGAGCAGGAAGAGGCCTTTTGGCCCTTTGAGCCTGCTCCGCCATTCATCACGATCATGGCTGATCATCCAACTCAATAGCCTAATCCTGCTTTCACCCCATAGCCTTTGTTCCCATTCAACCCAAGTGCTCTATCTAGCTGCCTCTTAAATATATTCAATGTTTTAGCATCAACTACTTCCTGTGGTAATGAATTCCACAGGCTCATCACTCTTTGTGTGAAGAAATGTCTCCTTATATCTGTCCGAAATGGTTGACCCTGAATCCTCAGACTGTGACCCCTGGTTCTGGACACACCCATCATTGGTAACATCTTCCCTGCATCTACCCTGTCTAGTCCCGTTAAAATATTATAAGTCTCTATGAGATCTCCCCTCATTTTTCTGAACTCCAGTGAGACAATCCCAACCTCTCTCCTCGTATGACAATCCCGCCATCCCTGGAATCAGTCTGGTAAACCTTCGCTGCATTCCCTCGAGGATAAGAAAATTCTTCCTCAGAGAAGGAGACTAAAACTGCACAAAGTACTCCAGGTGTGGCCTCACCAAGGCCCCATATAATTGCAGCAACACATCCCTGCTTCTATACTTGAAAACTCTCACAATGAAGGCCAACATAACATTAGCCTTCTTTACCGCCTGCTGCACCTGCATGCTTACCTTCAGCGAATGGTGCACAAGGACACCCAGGTCCCGCTGCACTCTCCACTCTCCCAATTTACAACCATTCAGGTAGTAATCTGCCTTCCTGTTTTTGCTTCCAAAATGAATGACCTCACACTTATCCAAATTATACTGCATCTGCCATTGATTTGCCCACTCGCCCAACCTGTCCAGATCTTGCTGTAGGATCCCTGCATCTTCGTCACAATTCACCCTCCCACATAATTTGGTATCATCTGCAAAGTTTGAGATGTTACATTTTGTTCCCTCATCCAAATCATTAATATATATTGTGAATAGCTGGGATCCCAGCACTGATCCCTGTGGCACCCCACTAGCTACTGCCTGCCAATTTGAAAAAGACCCATCAATCCCTACTCTTTGTTTCCTCTCTCTGCCAACCAGTTTTTTTATCCACCTCAATACATTTCCCCCAATCCCATGTGCTTTAATTTTACACAATAATCTCTTATGCTGGACTTTGTCAAACACCTTCTGAAAGTCCAAATATACCACATCGACTGGTTCCCCCGTCCAGAGCCACCTCCTTAATTTGTCTGATTATATCGGTGCTTTCCAAATGCTATGGTATGAAATCCTTGACAATGGACTCTAACAACTTCCCCACCACCGATGTTAGGCTCACTGGTCTATAGTCCCCTATTTTCATTCTACCTCCCTTTTTATAATAATAATCTTTATTGTCACATCTGGGCTTACATTAACACTGCAATGAAGTTACTGTGAAAATCCCCTGGTCGCCACATTCCGGTGCCTGCTTGGGTACACAGGGAATTCAGAATGTCCAAATTACCTAACTGCACGTCTTTCAGGACTTGTGGGAGGAAACCGGAGCACCCGGATGAAACCCACGCAGACACGGGGAGAACGTGCAGACCCCACAACAGTGACCCAAGCCGGGAATCGAACCTGAGATCCTGGAGTTGTAAATCAATAGTGCTGACCACTGTGCTGCCTGTATAGCGGGGTTACATTTGCTACCCTCCAATCTGCAGGAACCATTCAAGAGTCCAAAGAATTTTTGAAAATTACCACTATTTCTAGGGCCACTGGGATGAAGATCATCAGGCCTTGGAGATTTATCCGCCTTTAATTTCCCCCAAAACTATTTCTTTACTAATACTTATTTCCTTCACTCCTCACTGAAACTTGTGCTTCTCAGAACTTCCAGTAGATGAATCATGTCTTTCTTTGTGAAGACAGAAGCAAACTATGAATTTAGTTCCTCAAACCTTTTTTTTGTTCCGCATTATGAATTGCCCGTTTCTCACTGTAATGGGCCTACATTAGTTTTTATAAATTTTTTTCTCTTTACATACCAATAGAAACTTTTTGTTGTTTCTTTGTAATTACGCGGAGAGCAGGAATGTACTTCTGAGGCTGTATAAGGCTCTGGTCAGACCCCATTTGGAGTATTGTGAGCAGTTTTGGGCTCCATATCGAAGGAAGGATATGCTGGCCTTGGAAAGGGTCCAGAGGAGATTCACAAGAATGATCCCTGGAATGAAGAGCTTGTCATATGAGGAGTGGTTGAAGAAACTTGCAGGATACTGAGAGGCCTAGGTAGAGTGGAGAGAATGTTTCCACTATTCGGAAAAACTACAACCCAAGGCCACAGCTTGAAGAGATGATCCTTTTAAAACTGAGATGAGGAGGAATTTCTTCAGCCAGAGGGTGGTGAATCTGAGGAACTCTTTGCCGCAGAAGGCTGTGGAGGCCAATTCACTGAGTTTCTTTAAGACTGAGATAGTCACACTGCTGCCTCACGGTGCCGTGGACCTGGGTTCAATCCTGGCCCCTGGTCACTGTCCATGTGGACGTTGCACCTTCTCCCCGTGGGTCTTGCCCCCACAACCCAAAAAGATGTGCAGAGTAGGTGAATTGGCCATGCTAAGTTGCCCCTTAATTGGAAAAAGAGAATTGGGTATTCTAAATTTATTTTACAAAAATTCAGATAGATAGGTTCTTGATTAATAAGGGGTTATGGGGAGAAGGCAGGAGAATGGGGATGAGAAACATATCAGCCATGATTGAATGGCAGAGCAAACTCGATGGGCTGAATGGCCCAATACTGCTCCTATGTCTTATGACCTTGTACTAAAGTTTTGGAATTTTGTGAAGACTGTTACAATTGATAATATGCAAATAATTGTTTCATTATTGTTTCCTGCAGTGTGTCCATGCACAATGTAAACTTCATTTGGACAGTGGGATAGTGGTAATGTCACTGTACAAGTAATCCAGAGGTCCAGGCTAATGCTCTGGGAACATGGGTTCAAATCCTACCATGACAGCTGGTGGAATTTAAATAAATATGGAATTTAATGGTATCTATGGCAGCAATTGTCACTTGTTGGAAAAACCTATCTGCTTCACTAAAGTCCTTTCGGAATGGAAATCTGCCATCTTTACCTGGCCCACATGTGAGTTCAGGCATTAGGCTGACTCCTAACTGCTCTCCGAGATGACCGAGCATGCCAGTCAGGTCAAAGGTATGTAGGGATGGGCCCATACCTACAGATTAGATGCATTAAATAAGGTTTTCCTGTTGAATAGTGATTGCTGGATTGCAGTGGCTTTATTGATAGATCCTTTGCTTTAATGCCGCTCAGTAGAAATGTTGCTGCAGGAGGAATAGTTTAATAAATGGGCTTCAGAACTAAACTAATCCATTAAAGGGATTCTGGTTCGTAGTGAGTTGGACTTTTACAGTGTAACTAAATAAGGTATTTAAAAATTGACAAGTTTAATATGAATTATGGATTCTTATTTTTTAAAATCACAAACTGGAACCATCTTCAAACTGGATTTGAATATAAATTTACCTGAAGCTATTCCAGGCAATCCCACTTTGAGATGCAAATCCAGTAGCAGTTGTCAGGTGGTTTAAATGGGGGGTGGGGGGAGGTGAAAGAGTTTGCAGGTAATGGCCTATTCATTAGCAATGTTCAGTCCCTCAGGAAACATTCACCTTGGGGTAGGCTATATCTTTTTAATTCGTGCAAATCTTTGAAAAGAGGCCCTTCAAAAATCATTAGACACTAGATAGTGATGGCAGCAGCAGGTCAGGGGTGTGTGATTGGGTGAGTTCTAACTGCTGGTAGGACAGGAAGTAGAGAAGGCATTTTAAAAAATTCTTTGTGGTATGCATACAGAAATTTAACTGATTATATCAAGTGATTTTTAAATCCTGGTTGATGCTCTATATTTTATCAAGCAGAATAAAGCAACTTATGATGAGTCGAATGAGACCTCAATGAGTGTTAACTCAGCCTGTCTTTGCAAATTAAAGGAATGCAGGATCTGGTTAACATTACATAAGTTATATTATTTCATTGCCAAGTTGTGCTGTCATAACTAGCAGGAGGTTAGAAACAGAATCCATATGAAAAGAAATACAAGGAACATAGAACATACAGTGCAGAAGGAGGCCATTCGGCCCATCGAGTCTGCACCGACCCACTTAAGGCCTCACTTCCACCCTAACCCAGTAACCCCATCTAACCTTTTTTGACCACTAAGGACAATTGATCACGGCCAATTCACCTAACCTGCATGTCTTTGGACTGGGAGGAAACCAGAGCACCCGGAGGAAACTCACGCAGACATGGGGAGAGCGTGCAGACTCCACGTTGTGAGCCAGCGGTGAATCGAACCTGGGACCCTGGCGCTATGAAGCCACAGTGCTATCCACCTGTGCTATCGTGCTGCCCCAGGAAAGAAGGGACCAGCCAGAATGACATGGAAACATAGAAAATAGGTGCAGGAATAGGCCATTCAGCCCTTCGAGCCTGCATCACCATTCAATATGATCATGGCTGATCGTGCAGATTCAATACTCCACTCCCGCTTTCTCTCCATACCGATATCCCTTTAGCCTCGAGTGCCATGTCCAGCTCCCTCTTGAATATATCGAACGACCTGACCCCAGCAGCTTTCTGTGGGAGAGAATTCCACAAGTTCACAACTCTCTGAGAGAAGAAGTTCTTCCTCATCTCAGTCCTGAATGGCTGACCCCTTACTCTTGGGCTGTGACCCCTAGTTCTGGATGTCGCCAACATGGGGAACATTCTCCCCACATCTAGCCTGTTCAGTCCCATCAGGATTTTATATGTTTCTATAAGATCTCCTCTCATTCTTCTAAACTTCAGTGAGTACAAGCCCAGTCCATCTAGTGATGTAATGCAGGGCTCTTATGGTAATTTGATGGAACAAGAGAGAGGTAAGCAAATACGTGAAATGGGCAGAGAATCCCAAACATGGGAGATTTCAAATAAACTCAAATAAATTGGCAAGGAGGGAAGTAATGGGATGAGAGGAAATGACGTTTTTAAAACCTGTCCAAGACTCTCTTCTGCTGCGCATATAAAACGCCCTCCAAGAGAATGCTGACAAAGTATTGGGAGAAGTGGAAATGGGAAGGTCATTAATGGGGTAAAAACTGATGTGTGGGATGTACTGGAAAAACTCTTATTGCTTGCCTAGACTCAGTGGTATCTATTTCTTTTTAAAAAAAAATTTTTTTTTTTAAATTTAGATTAGCCAATTATTTTTTCCAATTAAGGGGCAATTTAGCGTGGCCAATCCACCTACTCTGCACATTTTTGGGTTGTGGGGGCGAAACCCACGCAGACACGGGGAGAATGTGCAAACTCCACACGGACAGTGACCCAGAGCCGGGATCGAACCTGGGACCTCAGCGCCGTGAGGCGGTTGTGCTAACCACTAGGCCACCGTGCTGCCCTTGTGGTATCTATTTCTGATACATGTCTTTGTCCCTGTCTGGTTTGGGATGGCGGGACTGTCATATGAGGAGAGACAAAGTCAGTTAGGACTATATTCCTTGCAGTTTAGAAGAGTGAGAGGGGATCTCATAGAAACATGCAAAATTCCAACAGGATTAGACCAGGTAGATTCAGAAAGAATTTGGAGGAGTCCAGAACTAGGATTCATAGTTTGAGGATAAGGGGTCAACCTTATAGAACTGAGGTGAGGAGAGATTTCTTTACCCAGAGTTTGGTGAATCTGTGGAATTCTCTACCACAGAAAGTAGACGAGGTACTGGTGCAGCTTTGAGATGATGGCCTGTGGCTGCATTCCCGTTCTCGGCCTTGGTCAGAGTGACCTGTGGGCTCTGACTATCTCTAGAGGCTTGGGGATGTTTTCATCCCTTACTAACTTACCCAGCATGTGGGCCACGTTCTGCGAGGGGTTCCTGGTTCATACCAGCCTCCCCGAACAGGTGCCGGAATGTGGCGACTAGGGGCTTTTCACAGTAACTTCATTTGAAGCCTACTCGTGACAATAAGTGATTTTCATCATCATCTTTCTTTCATTATTACCTCCGGCAGGCCCCCAATGCAGAGGTTTGGGTGATGCGATGGTTCTCCTGGTCTTCCACCTTCCCATTAAGCAATCCTTTAGTAGCGACCAACCTTACTATGTCGAATGACACGATCAGGTCGCTCTGATCAGTCGCCGCTTTCACCAGCTCCCTGATTGTTGCTTCCTGCGCTTCCGGCCTTGCTCTGTCTTTTCCAGCTCCACCTTGAAGGGGGCCAGGGCATCCGCGATTGCTGCCCACACCATTGCCATTATTTCCAATTGGTGGCGTTCCTGTGTGAAGAGGTCCATCCACTGGCTTATTGGCGGGTGGGCCGGCATGTGCGTCGGCGACCCGACCTGTTCGGCTGCGACTGGCTCCGTCTCACCCTGTGTCTTTGTGGTTGCCTCATTCTTCCTTTCTCGGCTCTTGCTGATCCTGCCGTCTCTTCGGAGCCTAGAATTATTATTTGCGGCATGTCCTGGTGGCTGTGGTGGTCTTGGAGTCGGGTGGGGGAGTTTGCAGGCTTAGTGACCTATTTGTGGGCTGGAATTTCCAGGTGGAGAGTCACCTTTCCCCGTCCGCTCAGCACATCCCCATCTCCGGAGGTTCATGAGGCAGCAGTTCCACCCACTGTGCCGCCGTGTCATAAACGTGGTAAAGAAACTGAGACTTGTAGGTTTATATGCACAAATCATTAAAAGTAGTAACATGAATTAATAAGGCTATTTTTTAATAAGACTATTAAAAAAAAAGTAAACAGGCACTGGGAGCATTTTGAGAGATTTAGAATTGAAAGGTAAAAAAGTTATGATGAACATGTGTAGAACCTCTGTTAGACCACACTTGGTGTACTGTAAAGGATTTGATAGGTTAAAGAAAATGCTTCAAATTACATACTAGACTCTGGGCCACAAATATAAGACAATCGCTAACATATCCACTGGGGAATTCAAAAGGAACTTATTTAATTCTGAGAGTGGTTAGAATGTCAAACTCCCGTCCACATGGAGTAGTTGAATAGCCTAAATGTTTTAAGGGGAACAAATAGAAGAATGTGTTCACCGGATTTGATGAAGAAGGGTGGGAGGAGGCTTGTGTCGTGCATAAACATCATGGACCTGTTAGACTGAATGCCCTGATTCTGTGCTGTCATTTCTATGTAATAATGCCGGCAAGTATAGAAATGCTGGAGTCAAATTCCATTAAAAGATAGATAACCAGAGTGCTTAAGAGGGCGATAAACTCCACTGAACCTTGGTAAACATCTGGAGTGAATATTTTAGAGAGGTAATATTTAGTTCAGGGAAGAGTAATGTTTCATTATAGAAAAATGAGATAAATGCAATTAAAACAGCTTGAAGACAATTACACTTAAAAGCTTGGGCCAAGTTTACTTGCGAGGTTAAAGCTAGAAAGGCAAAGATTTGAACTGCCAGCCAGGAATGGGTTTAGATATCTGCAGGTACGGGATTTTTTGAGAAGTCAGGTTCCAACCTTCCCGCTCCTGCCACCACTGGGGATACAGAACCGGATAGTTTCCAGAACATGGGTGGGAGAGGGGAAGGTATCAGATATCTACAAAGAACTTATGGAGTTCGAGGAAACTCAGATAGAGGAATTAGAAGACAAAGGCGGGTCTGTGAGCGGATGCCTTAAGCAGAGTTAACACATTCTCATCATGTGTCAGGCTTGGCCTAATACAATTTAAGGTAGTCCACCAGGCACACATGACGGTGGCCTGGATGAACAAGTTTTTTTTTGGGTCAGAGGACAGGTGTGCGAGGTGCAAACTTCCTACGAAAGGAGACAAGGACGTACCCACAACCGCCACGACAGACACTACTGGAAGACCTACTGGACGCAAGTATCCTAGAGAAAGGGAACTGTAGTGACATGTATGACCGACTGGTAGATAGGGACGACACCGTACTGGACGCAACAAGGAGGAAATGGGAGGACGACCTGGGGATGGAGATCGGGTGGGGACTCTGGAGCGAAGCACTGCATAGGGTCAACTCCACCTCCACGTGCGCAAGGCTCAGCCTGACGCAACTAAAAGTGGTACATAGAGCCCACTTAACAAGAACCCGTATGAGTAGGTTCTTCCCGGAGGTGGAAGACAGATGTGAACGGTGCCAAAGAGGCCCGGCCAACCACGCTCACATGTTCTGGTCTTGCCCCAGACTCGTGGAGTACTGGACAGCCTTCTTCGAGGTAATGTCCAAAGTGGTGGGAGTGAGGGTGGAGCCATGCCCGATAGTGGCGGTCTTCGGGGTTTCAGAACAGCCAGATCTATTCCTGGGGAGGAGGGCAGACGCCCTTGCCTTTGCCTCCCTGATCGCCCGCCGTAGAATCCTGTTTGGCTGGCGGTCAGCAGCACCGCCCAGAGCTGCGGACTGGCTGTCCGACCTCTCGGAATCTCTCCAAATGGAGAAAATCAAATTTGCCATCCGAGGGTCGGACGACGGCTTCCACAGAACGTGGGAGCCATTCATGCAACTGTTCCGGGACCTATTTGTGGCCAATGTACAAGAGGAAGAATAGTCGGGGGAAGGTAGCGGGAGGGGGGGGGGGGGCTACAGGTTCGTTACGGGGGTTCGATGGCTAGCTAAGGCCCAAAACCAAACTAAATAAACATGTTGAGGGGGGGGGGGGGGGGGGCGCAGTTACTACTACGAAGATGCTTACCTGTAAATATGTATGTTAATTTTTGCGTGTTTGTTTTTTTTTTCTTTCTCCTAACAATTTGTAATTTGTTCAATATAAAATATGAAAACTGAATAAAAACATTTATAAAAAAAAAAGGTGTGCGAGGTGCGTGGGAAGTCCAGCAAACCATGTCCATATGTTTTGGGCATGCCCGAAGCTTACAGGCTTTGGTAGGGTTTTGCTAAGGCTATGTCCACGATACTTAAAACACGGGTGGTGCCGAGAGGTGGCGATCTTTGGAATAGCTGGGAGTCTAGGGGGCGAGAGAGGCTGACATTTTGGCCTTTGCCTCCCTGGTAGCCTCGAGACAGATACTAGAACAAAGAACAAAGAAAAATTACAGCACAGGAACAGGCCCTTCGGCCCTCCAAGCCTGTGCCGATCCAGATCCTCTATCTAAAACTGTCGCCTATTTTCTAAGGATCTGTATCCCTCTGCTCCCTGCTCATTCGTGTACCTGTCTACATCTTAAATGATGCTATCGTGCCCGCCTCTACAACCTTCACTGGCAATGCGTTCCAGGCACCCACCACCCTCTGCTTAAAGAACTTTCCACGTAGATTACCCTGAAACTTTTCCCTCTCACGTTGAACACGTGATCCCCAGTAATTGAGTCCCCCACTCTGGGAAAAAGCTTCTTACTATCTACCCTGTCCATACCTCTCATAATTTTGTAGACCTCATTGAGGTCCCCCCTCAACCTCCGTCTTTCTAATGAAAATAATCCTGATCTACTCAACCTGTCTCCATAGCTAGCACCCTCCATACCAGGCAACATCCTGGTGAACCTCCTCTGCACCCTCTCCAAAGCATCCACATCCTTTTGGTAATGTGATGACCAGAACTGTCCGTAGTATTCCAAATATGGCCGGAGCAAAGTCTTATGCAACTGTAACATGACCTGCCAACTTTACTGTTGATACTGTTAATGTGGAGGGACTCAAAGCCCCCAAAATTAGAGACCTGGGTTAGTGACTTGGCTGGGTTTCTCAGTATTGAGAAAATAAAGTTCGCCCAAAGATGGTCAATGTTAGAGTTCGTTCTGATGTGGCAGCCGTTCGTCGACTTTCTCGGAGAAAATTAAAATGTCAGCAGAGGCAGAAATCTAGGGGGGGGGGGGTGGTTAGGCTATTGTTTAATTGATTGGGAGTGCGAAGAACGCGACAGTGATGGAAACGTTTTATGTACTATGCTTATGTTGCTGTTATTGCTATTATTATAAAAACTACAAATACCCTATAAAATGTTTTTTTTTATAAAGAAGCTAGAAGGGCAAAATCATAAAGCAGCAGGTCCCAGGCCCCCACAACCAAACCCCCCCCCAACACCCACGCAGGGCACCTCCGGCCCGATCGCACCCAAGCAAATATTGCCACATGGGCACTGCCAGGGTGGCACTCCAGGGTGCCAGGCTGGTAGTGCCTGAGTGGGACCAGCAGTGCAAGGACGCCACCCTACCCAAAGGGCAAGCAGCTGGGGGTCTCCCTGGAAGACACCCCCGAATGCTGTACCGTCTGGTCCCCATTTCTGGAGACCAATACTGAACAGTGCTCGCCCGAGGTCTCCGTCGCAAAGAAGAATGATCCCATGCCTCGGGTAACTCTTGAATCTGCACATTGAAGTGAGACTAGCAACGTCTTGTGAGATTGCATTAGATCTTACGAGGCGTTGGAAGCTGGGTAGATCCTGGGAGCTGGGTCTCTTGGCTTCTATCAGCCACACTGCACCATGGCGCACTGCTATTCAGGTGCAGCGTGGCCATTAAATTGCGCCCGTGGTGTCTCCATTGCTTGCAAAGAAATGCAGCACAGAGGGTTCTGTTTTGGCAGTTTAAGCTACAACTAATTTAAAAAGCATTCAGTGACCCTTGGAATACTATATCGTCATGGAGATGGATGGATCTTAAGAAAGTTCTAGAGTTTCAATTTTGTGTGTTTGCTGGAGGAGTGAATATTCTGCAACATGGGAAATGTCCGTACTGAAAAGGTGATGTTATTAGAAGGCTTCAGGCAGCAAATGGGTTGCTGATAGTTGGGTTTGTGTAATTGGGTGTCAGGCAAAGTCCTAGGAGTCATTGAGTAGCTTTGTGAAGTCGTCTCATGAAACCCTCTTGGGAGCTGAAAAGGTTAGTCACTGACTCTATGTTGTAAAGGGTTACGGCTCAGAAAAAGACTTGGGAATTTAGGAGTTTGGTCAAGGATCGAAACAGGAGTGCAAGCCCAACTTCCTTCTGATACTGGTTATTAATAGGAGCACATGCTATTTCTGAGAGAAATGGATAGATTCCACATGGATGCTAAAGCTCTGATGAAAAATCAGAATACTGGTTTTAAAAAATTCAAGACAATTTTACAGAAGACCATGAAAATGTGTTTATATTTTATAAAGCGGAGTTTTCTAAATTCAGGATAATGTTTTTGACAGTGTTTTGTACAAGTTATGTCACTCTGAACTGGCTGTCAGATGTACAGGTGAATGGCCAGAATGAATAGATTTTCAGAAGTAAACTGTGCAGGTGAACTGATGGCGCTGTAGAAAAATTCTGACTAAGGATGTTGGAAATTACAATGAATGAAATGACAAAGCAGGACACAGTATTCCATTTGTAATGTAAAAAGTAAAAGTAAAATATGACAGCTTATTGCATCTGGCAGCATTTGCAATGTATGCATTCAGAGAAGTCTACACTTTATACTGAAGCAAAGTGTAAGGAATATAGAATCAGGAGTAGGCCATTCAGCCCATCGAGCATGCTGTGCCATTCAGTACGACCACGGCTGATCATCTACCTCATGGCGCTCTCTCCATATCCGTTGATGTCACTAGTCCCTGGAAATCTATCTACTTCTATCTTGAATATGCTTCAGTGATTGAGCTTCTTCAGCCCTCTGGGTAGAGAATTCCAAAGATTGACTGACCTCTGAGTGAAGAAATTCCTCCTTATCTTAGTCTTAAATGGCCTGCCCTTTATTCTGAGACTGTGTCCCGTGGTGCTAGGCTCACCAGCTGGGGAAACATCAAATCAGCATCCACCCTGTCACACACACCCTGTAAGAATTTTGTAAGTTTCAAAGAGATCACCTCCCTTCTGTGGTCCTGCATTCTCTAAGGTTTCAGTTTCCTCAATGAGTTCTCATAAGACAATCCCACCATCCCATGGATTTGTCTGGCCAACCCCTGTTGCAATCCCTCTATGGCAAGTACATCCTTGGGTTACTATGCTCTAGGCTCTTTACAGTTGCAGAAAGACATTGTTACTCCTGTATTCAAATACCCAACATACTTTTGCCTTCCTTATTGTTGCATCTGCATGCTAGCTTTCAATGTTTTATAAACAAGGACACCCAAGTTCCTTTGGACTCCAACATTTCCCAACCTCTCACTACTTAAGAAGTCTTCTGTCTTTGTGTTTTTCTACCAAAGTGGATAACATCACACTTATTCACATTATATTCCACCTGCCATGTTCCAACCCATTAATTTAGCCTGTCCAAGACCACTTGAAGCCTCCCTGCATCCTCCTCACAACTTACATTCCCTCCCTAGTTTTGTATCATCAGTAAAAGGGATTTTCACAGTAACTTCATTGCAGTGTTAATGTAAGCCTACTTGTGACACTAATAAAGATTATTATTATAATTTGGAAATATTACAATTGATTCCCATATCCAAATCATTTATATAGAATGTGGAGAGCTATGGCCCCAGCACTGATTCCTGTGATACCCACTGGTACCAACCAGCCTGCCATCTTGAGAACAACCTGTTCATTCCTAGTGTTAACTAATTCGCAATCCATACCAATATATTACCTGCATTCATATGTGCTCTAATTTTTGTTTACTGACCTCCGATGTGTGACCTTGTGAAAAGCCTATTCGAAATCCAAATACACCACTTGCACTGGTTCCCCTTTATCTATGTGACAAGTAGTATTCTCAAAAAACTCCAACAGGTTTGTCAAACATAAAGGGCGCGATTCTCTGCTGCCCACGACGGGTCGGAGAATAGCGGGAGGGCCTTCCAGACATTTTTCCCGACCTCCCGCTATTCTCCCCCCACGGCCGCCCCACGACACGAATCGCTGCTCGCCATTTTTTACGGCGAACAGCGATTCTCCCCAGGCCGATGGGCCGAGTTCCCAGGCCTTTACCGCCATTTTCACGAACGCAAACACACCTGCTCTCACCGTTCGTGAAAACGGCCGCCAAGTGCCGTCCCGGACAACTATGGCACCGAAGGGTGGCATGGGCCTGCGATCGGTGGGCACCGATCGCGGGCAGCGGGTCCGATACCCGCGCACTCTTTGTTCCTCCGCCGCCCCGCAGGATCAGTCCGCGGGGCGGCTGAGGGGCATGACGGCCCGCGCATGCGCGGGTTTGACGCATATGCGTGATGACATCATCCGCGCATGCGCGGGTTGGAGCCGTCCAACCCGCGCATGCGCGGCTGACGTCGTCGTGCGCGTCAGCCGCCGTGACGCTTGGCGCGCGGGCTTAGCGACGGTTGCTAAGCCCCGGATGCCGTGCTTCACGGGGCCGCGCTGCTAGCCCCGACCGGGGAGGAGAATCGGGTCCCGGGAGGGGGCACGGAGGCTGCCGTGAAACACGGCCGGTTTCGTGGCAGCCTTTACGATTCTCCGTATTTGTGGAGAATCGCGCCCGATATCCTTTTCACAAATCCATGTTGACTGTGCCTAATTTTATCATTATGTTCTAAGTGTCCAGTTATCACATCCTTTATATGTATTTTCTCTATTACTGATGTCAAACTAACAGGTCTGTAGCTGGTCATTCTCCCTCCCTTCTTAGAGTGGGGCTACATTTGTTACTTTCCTGTCTGCAGGAACCATTCCAGAATCTATGGAATTTTGAAAGACCACCAATGCACTCTATATCTCTATGTTTCAACAGAAATCACTGAATACAGGAAATCACAGCCCTTTTAATAATAATAATAATCAATCACTTATTGTCACAAGTAGGCTTCAGTGAAGTTACTGTGAAAAGCCACTAGTTGCCACAATCCGGCGCCTGTTCATTTGCTAATTATATATTTTCTTACTAAATTAACTGTACCGGCCTCCCTAAACAGGCGCTCAAGTGTGGCGACTAGAGGTTTTTCACAGTAACTTTACTGAAGCTTACTTGTGACAATAAGCTATTATTATTATTGTAACAGGTCACAGATATAGGTTGAGAGGTGGTAGAACTGAGATGAGGAGGAACTACTTCTTGCAGAGGGTGGTGAATTTGTGGAACTAGCTGCCGCATAGTGCAGTGGAATCAGAGTTATTAAATGGTTTCAAGAGCGAGACAGATATATTTCTGATTTTAAAAATGGGTTAATGGATGGGGAACAGGTGGGAAGGTGGATTTGAGACCAGGAAGAGATCAGCCATGATCTGTTTGAATGGCGGAGCAGGCTCGAGGGGCTGAATGGCGGAGCAGGCTCGAGGGGCTGAATGGCGGAGCAGGCTCGAGGGGCTGAATGGCGGAGCAGGCTCGAGGGGCTGAATGGCGGAGCGGGCTCGAGGGGCTGAATGGCGGAGCGGGCTCGAAGGGCTGAATGACGGAGCAGGCTCGAGGGGCTGGATGGCAGAGCAGGCTCGAAGGGCTGAATGGCAGAGCAGGCTCGAGGAGCTGAATGGCCTACATCTGCTCCTAATTCTTATGTTCCTAAGTAACATGTATCCTAATTTTTCTCTGCAGATTGAAGCTGCATTAAGCCGCATACCTGGTTCAAGAGGTAGAATGACTCTGCAAGCAAGGCTTGAAAAGGTATGGCCAAATTTAGTTGCAGCATTTGTTTTATTGTAATGGCATTAGTGAATTTTTAAATAGTTTTTTTTACTTCTTGCCATGAGATTCTTCAAAACATTGAGGAAAATTGGAAAAGATCTGTTCAGACCCAGGAACAGGTTGAGAAGTTGGAACCAGGATGTGACTGGACCAGCACCTCAAGGTTGTCAGTTCAAAACCCATCTTGGCAAGTAGTGAATTATGGAAACCCAAGAAATTTGTCAAACTACTGCAGTAATTTCCCAGCATAATCATGGACTTCCAATGGAAGTCCGTGGCTGCCATTGTCCTCTTAGGGCAAGGTACCTGGAGGAGGAGGAGGAGTAATTTGTAGTTTGGTACAAAAGATGAAGTCACACGGGATCAGGGGTGAGCTGGCAAGATGGATACAGAACTGGCTGGGTCATAGAAGGCAGAGAGTAGCAATGGAAGGGTGCTTTTCTAATTGGAGGGCTGTGACCAGTGTGTTCCACAGGGTTCAGTGCTGGGACCTTTGCTGTTCGTAGTATATATAAATGATTTGGAGGAAAATGTAACTGGTCTGATTAGTAAGTTTGCAGCCGACACAAAGGTTGGTAGAATTGTGGATAGTGATGAGGACTGTCAGAGGATACGGCAGGATTTAGATTATTTGCCAACTTGGTTGGAGTTTGGCAGATGGAGTTTAATCCGGACAAATGTGAGGTAATGCATTTTGGAAGATCTAATGCAGGTAGGGAATATACAGTGAATGGTAGAACCCTCAAAGAGTATTGACAGTCAGAGAGATTGAGGTGTACAGGTCCACAGGTCACTGAAAGGGGCAACACAGGCGGAGAAGGTAGTCAAAAAGGCATACGGCATGCTTGCCTTCATTGGCCGGGGCATTGAGTATAAGAATTGGCAAGTCCTGTTGCAGCTGTATAGAACCTTATTTAGGCCACACTTGGTGTATAGTGTTCAATTCTGGTCGCCACACTACCAGAAGGATGTGGAGGATTTAGAGAGGGTGCAGAAGAGATTTACCAGGATGTTGCCTGGTATGGAGGGCATTAGCTATGAGGAGCGGTTGAATAAACTCGGTTTGTTCTCACTGGAACGACGGAGGTTGAGGGGCGACCTGATAGAGGTCTACAAAATTATGAGGGGCATAGACAGAGTGGATAGTCAGAGGCTTTTTCCCAGGTAGAGGGGTCAATTATTAGGAGGCATAGTTTTAAGGTGTGAGGGGCAAGGTTTAGAGGAGATGTACGAGGCAAGTTTTTTTATACAGAGGGTAGTGGGTGCCTGGAACTCGCTGCTGGAGGAGGTGGTGGAAGCAGGGATGATAGTGACGTTTAAGGGGCATCTTGACAAATACATGAATAGGATGGGAATAGAGGGATACAGACTCAGGAAGTGTAGAAGATTTTAGTTTAGACGGGCAGCATGATCGGCACGGGCTTGGAGGGCCGAAGGGCCTGTTCCTGTGCTGTACTTTTCCTTGTTATTTGTTCTTCCGGGAAAGAAAAAATTTCCTGACTGGTCAAAAACCTGACTTTTCACCAGTGTCCTTCAAGGAAGTTACCCTGCCACCCTCTGGGTACACTAGCTGTAGAGTAGATGGTACCTGTGGAAGTGGCCAACAAGTTAGTTGTAGAAGGAGCCCACCAACTACCTAAACTTGGGATGGGTACTAAATGTGGCCAAATTACCCATATCCTGAGAACAAATACATTCAGAAAAAAACCTCTTTGAGAAATGAACAGGAAAGGATATTACCAGGAATGGCCTCTGCATCAGACCATTAAAAGGAAAAGGATATTTGTTGCATGGCGTTGCACCTACAAAAAGATAGAAATATGAGGTAAATGAGCAGAGGATAAATGGAACAGAACAGAAGCAGCTGGTGAAGAGTGCACACTGGACTCTCAAGTGAAATGGAGAAGTTAAAATCCAAAAGCCCACCAGAACCAACCTGTTCAACTAAGCACGGCACCACGATCAACTGAGCGCAGCAAGTTAACACTCATTTAGGGGAATTTATAAGTAATTAACCTGAGCTGGATATAAAGGGCGCAATTCTCCCTAAAAATTTGAAGTTATTTGTGGCAGGTTTTAATATAATCTTTATTAGTGACATTCCGAACACAACCCCTACTCATGGGCAATGTCACCCCCCCCCCCCCCCCCCCCCACCCACCAAGTGAGGACACACTGCGATGGGGGTTCCTGGGGGCCCCCCATCTCCTGCCCCCATCCCGTCAGCCCCCTTACACACCCCTCCCTTCTAGGAATCCCACCCATCACCGAACAACCTCCCAGAAGCCCCTACCTATCTGTCCTGCACTCCCCCACCCATCAAACCCACTACCTTCACCCTCGTTTCATGGGCATGTCCCCTCCTTGCCCCTGCCCTTGGCAGTGCCACACTGGCAGTGGCACCCTTGCACTGCTGCCCTGGCATCCACTGCTAGCTTAGCAGTGCCACCCGGTCATGTTGACAATCCCAGGGTGGCAGTGCCAAGGTGCCAGCTGGACACAACCAAGGTATCTACGTTCCAGGGGGAGGGCAAGGGAACCACCTTGCACTTACCCTGACCACCCAGGGGTCTCTGATGGTCCGGGAGACCCCCCTGGATGCCATTCTGCCTGATTCACGTTTGTGTGGACCAGCACTGATCGACGCTTGGCTGCAGCCTTGCTGGGGAGGCCGGAGAATCCCGGGCAGGTAGGTCGAAAGTAGGTTTGCAACCTAGTTCCGCGAGCGTCATTCGATACCGCCCATTTGGAGCGGGGTTCCGACTCCGGTGAATCTAGTGAGGCGCGGAGCCTCTCGGGAGGCTCACTGGAAGCCTCTCCTGGGATTCTCTTGTTGTGCTCTCGCTTGAGCGCAGCGCGGTCGGAGAATTGCGCCCATAATGTCCAATATTTTTGTATCAAACATTTTGAAAATGTGACACTTCTTCTGAGCCATCTAAATAATTCTTAGGGAAGGTGCAGGCATGCAGTATCCATGCTCTGCGTTACAGGGCAAATCTCCATCCAACTCTGCTGGATATAAAATAAATCTATTTGTTCAGAAAGGTAATTTAGTTGAGACAATTTGAAAGACTGAAATCTGTCTGATCCCAGTTGCCTGTCCCAGTGGAGTTGGGAACCACATAGAGTCGTACAGCACAGAAAAGGCTCTTCGGCCCATCGAGTCTGCGCCGGTCAAAAACAACCACCTAACTATTCTAATTCCATTTCCCAGCACTTGGTCCATATCCTTGTCTGCCTTGGGATCGCAACTGCACATCTAAATACTTCTTAAATGTTATGAGGGTCTCTGCCTCCACCACCCTTTTAGGCAGTGAGTTCCAGATTCCCACCACCCACTGGGTGAAAACGTTCCTCCTCACATCCCCTCTAAACCTCCTGCCCCTCACCGTAAATCTATGCCCGCTGGCGAAAGGTTTCATCCGGTCTACTCTATCTGTGCCCCTCATAATTTTATACATCTTAAAGTTGTGCATTTTATCCCTATAGATTTGACGGTGCACAACATTCACATCATGCAGTGAGTATTTTGAACTGTTTTCACAGGAAGCTTTGGAAGATCGTTTAGAAAAAATCAATCGTGATCTAGGATCGATCCGTATGACGTTGAAGCGGTTTCATGTTTTACGAACTTCTGCAAATTTGTAAGCTGTTTCCCATTCTCCATTTGACCAAATCATTACTTGCACTAAAACTACATGTGGATGCACAGTTTTCAGTGATAAAATGCGGATTTATTTTGGATCATGAAGGATGGCCTTAATATGTGTGTATATATTACAGGTCACACTGTTGTATATGTAAAGCAAAACATTCTGTGCCTTTTTTAGGAAGTGTAGTCCATATCTCACTAGTTTTATTCTTAAAAATTGGAACCAAAACCCACATAAGATATATTTTAGTAATGCTTCGAGAGTGCACACTATCTGTACTTTTGTATATGATATGGACCATATGGAAGTGGTTACTGTTTGTTAAAATATGCACTAAGATGTAGTGTCTTGCCACTAAATGGTTTGAAGAGTTGGGATTTTTGTTTCTCAGAATTTTTTTATACTTTATATTTGAAGTTGAAATACATTTTCTTGAACTAATTTTTAAAAAAATATATAAAAATGCAGTATTGAAAAACTGATTGGCCAGACATCTTATTGCAATAAACTGTCAGTGAGAATATTTCAAAATGACAAGCCAATTAATTTTTTTTGGTATCTGCAAGAAGTAACATAGAGTCTCTGAAAGTTGTACCAATAACTTTAGCAGTCTGCACATCACTCAACCTCCAAACTTCTTTCTAATTACTGAACCATGTCTAGATATTTTGGTTGGCCAACAATGCTTTGAATATGTAAGACTATAAATTGCTGTTTGGACAACTTATTAAAAATGTAATGCTGACACCGAATTGACTGTTTTTTTTGAGTTACAAGAATTACAACTAACAATTCAGAGCAATGTTCTCTCTACCCTGCCATTCCTAAGAGAGAATGATGGTGGATTGAGCAACTAACGGAAGTGATTGATTCTCTGGATATTACTAACTTCAACCACGGTTTTGAATGTAAGAAACCAGTGTATTCAGTCAGTATGGTGTAGTGGATTCCTTCTGGCCTCCTGAGTCCCTTACCATCAAAGAGTAGGGTGGGATAGTGATGTCACTGGACTAGTAATCCAGAGGCCCAGGCTAATCCACTGGAGATGGTGGTACAGTGGTAATGTCACGGGACTAGTAATCCAGAGGATTAGTAATCCAGAGGCCCAGGCTAATCCGCTGGAGATGGTGGTACAGTGGTAATGTCACTGGACTAGTAATCCAGAGGATTAGTAATCCAGAGGCCCAGGCTAATCCACTGGAGATGGTGGTACAGTGATGTCACTGGAATAGTAATTCAGAGGCCCAGGCTAATCCACTGGAGATGGTGGTACAGTGATGTCACTGGACTAGTAATCCAGAGGCCCAGGCTAATCCACTGGAGATGGTGGTACAGTGATGTCACTGGACTAGTAATCCAGAGGCCCAGGCTAATCCACTGGAGATGGTGGTACAGTGATGTCACTGGACTAGTAATCCAGAGACCCAGGCTAATCCACTGGAGATGGTGGTACAGTGATGTCACTGGACTAGTAATCCAGAGGCCCAGGCTAATCCACTGGAGATGGTGGTACAGTGATGTCACTGGACTAGTAATCCAGAGGCCCAGGCTAATCCACTGGAGATGGTGGTACAGTGATGTCACTGGACTAGTAATCCAGAGGCCCAGGCTAATCCACTGGAGATGGTGGTACAGTGATGTCACTGGACTAGTAATCCAGAGACCCAGGCTAATCCACTGGAGATGGTGGTACAGTGATGTCACTGGACTAGTAATCCAGAGGCCCAGGCTAATCCACTGGAGATGGTGGTACAGTGATAATGGCACTGGAATAGTAATCCAGAGGCCCAAGCTAATCCACTGGCAACAGTTTTAAATCCTGCCACAGTAGCTGGTGGAATTTAAATTTAGAAAATAAATCTGCCATATAAAGCTAGTTTCAGCAATGTTGACCTGAAACTATCATCGATTGTGGTAAAAACCCACCTGGTTCACTGATGTCTGTCAGGGAAACAATCCTCTGGCCTTACCTGATCCGGCTGACATGTGACTCCAGACAAACAGCAATGTGGTTAACTCTTAACTGACCTCTGAAATCACAGAATAATACAGTGCAGAAGAGTCTGCACCGATGCATTAGAATCACCTGATCTGCCTGCCTACCTAATCACATTTTCCAGCACTTGGCCCATAGCCTTGAATGTTATGACGTGCCAAACGCTCATCCAGGTATTTTTTAAAGGATGTGAGGCAACCCGCCTCTACCATCCTCCCAGGCAGCGCGTTCCAGACCATCACCACCCTCTGGGGAAAAATGGTTTTTCTTCAATCCCCTCATCTTGAACTTGTGTCCCCTCGTAACCGACCCTTCATCTAAAGGGAACAGCTGCTCCCTATCTAACTTGTCCATGCCACTCATAATCTTGTCCACCTCAATCAGGTTGCCCCTCCGTTTTCTCTGCTGCAGTGAAAACCATCCAAACCTATCCAACCTCTCTTCATAACTTAAATGTTCCATCCCAGGCAACATCCTAGTGAAAAGCCTCTGCACCCTCTCCAGTTTCTATAATGTGGTGACCAGAACTGCACACCGTACTCCAGCTGTGGCCTCACCAAAGTTCTATACAACTCCAACATGACTTAGCAACTTACTCAGTTCAAAGGTGATTAGGTATGCACACAAATGCTGGCTTTGTCAGTGACACTCACCCGTAGTAGGATAGAGGGAAAAAAAAGGTCCATCGGGCTTGGTTTACTCACGACGTTAAGAAACTAACTACTGGAAACAGCCAAGTCTGCGAACCATGAACCAAATACCAGATTAATGGGTGTTTCTCTGGTTGGCAATCAGTAGCTAGTGGTGTCCCTCAGGGATCCGTGTTGGGCCCACAATTGTTCACAATTTACATAGATGATTTGGAGTTGGGGACGAAAAGCAATGTGTCCAAGTTTGCAGATGACACTAAGATGAGTGGTAAAGCGAAAAGTGCAGAGGATACTGGAAGTCTGCAGAGGGATTTGGATAGGTTAAGTGAATGCGCTAGGGTCTGGCAGATGGAATACAATGTTGACAAATGTGAGGTTATCCATTTTGGTAGGAATAACAACAAAGAACAGCACGGTAGCATAGTGGTTAGCATCAATGCTTCACAGCTGGTTCAGCCTTGGACATTTGCCAAGGCGAGGGATGGTGTCGGTATCTAGGGAAGAGAGTTTGTGGCAACCAAAGATGGTGGCTTTGTCTTCCCAATATTTAATTGGAGAAAATTTCAGATAATCCAGTACTGATGTTAGACAAGCAGCCTCGTAATTTAGGATCAGAGGAAGAGTCAGGAAAGGACGTGGTGAGGTAGAGTTGGGTGTCATCAGCCATGTGAAAACTAATGTTATGTTTTTAGATGATGTCGCTGAGGGGCCGCATATAGATGAGAAATATGAGGGTAACTGTGGAGGCAACGGTATGGGAGCAGGAAGAGAAGCCATTACAATTGATACTCTGGCTACAATCAGATAGCTAAGAATGAAACCAGGCAAGGGTAGTCTCGTCCAGCTGGGATGTGCAGGAGGATAGTGTAGTGAGGGAAATTTCAGTATATTATGGGTTTGGCAAGTTGTTTTATTGTCCCTTGGTGTTCTGATGCCTTGATGTTATGGAATCTTGCGTATTTTAATCCTCTTGTGTCTTGTGTAAAGGCAGCATTCAGCGAATCTCGGAGTCATTTCGATCAGAATGCTCTAAGTTCTTTATTTGGTCAGCTCCGGTAACCCTGCGGGCACTTCAGTCGCCCTTGACCTAATGGGTTAACATGAGAAAATTAGGATTTCATTCTTGCTCATTGGCCAGTGACAACTGAGGAAAAACATCAATCTCAGTTGAAGACTGCATCATGTTGTTAGAATCTACTGAATCATAGAATCTACAGTGCAGAAGGGGGCCATTCAGCCCATCGAGTCTGCACCAGCTCTTGGAAAGAGCAGCCGACTTAAGCCCACGCCTCCACTCTATCCCATAACCCCACCCAACCCAACCATTTTTTTTGGATACTAAGGGAAATTTATCATGGCCAATCGACCTAACCTGCATGACTTTGGACTGTGGGAGGAAACCGGAGCACCCGGAGGAAACACATGCAGACACAGAGAGAATGTGCAGACTCCGCACAGTGACCCAAGCTGGGAATTGAACCTGGGACCCTGGAGCTGTGAAACAAGTGTGCTAACCACTGTGATGCCCAATGATAGCACTCTCACATTTAGAAGGTTTTTCCAAGCAGTACTCTAGAGACTTGAGGGCAAACGAAGAATATCATAAACAGAATAAGGGGCAGGCCTTTTAAAACAGAGCTGAGGAGCTATTTTTTGGCTCAGAGTGGGTAAATCTTTGGAATTCCCTAACTGTGGAAGCTCAATCTTTGAGCATGTTCAAGAAATAAATTGATAGATTTCTAGATACTAATGATATCAAGGGTTATGGAGATAGTGGGGGCAAATGGAGAAGAGATAGATGATCAGCAATGATTGAGTGGCAGAGCAGGCTTGATGGGCTGAATGGCCCACTCCTATGCTCCTATAATCCAGGATGATGCTTTAGTGCGGTACTGAGGGTGTGTTGCATGGTGGGAGGTTCTATCTTAAATAAGAGTAGGTCCTGCGTGCCCCCCCCCCCCCCCCCCCCCAGATGCATGGAAATACATCCAGAAAACTATTGGTCTTGACCAATATTGATCCCTCAAACAATATTTCTAAAAGTACATTACCTGACCATTTAATTGCTGTCGGGGGGGGGGGGGGGGGGGGGGGGGGTTGCGGGGGGTTGCTGTGAACAAATTGTCTTTTGCATTTTCTACATTACAACGATGACTACACTTCAAAATTCATTCATCAACTCTAAAGTGCTTTACATGGCCTGAGGTCGTGAAAGGTACCATGTGAATGGATTTTTGCCTTTGCCTCTGATGTTCCATATGGTTGGATTACTCTCCCATGAAGAATGACTTGGATGAGGTGGTGGGTGGCCCTGGACTGTGCTCCAGCAAGGAGTCAGTCCCATTAAAAGAGATGAGCAAACTGGCAAAGCAGAATAAAGGTGAGTATGTTTCAATAAGTTGGGTTCTTTACATTAAGAAAAATTATATTTTTGAAATATGCATTAATTATATTTTAATTGACATTTCATATGTTAAATTTCAAACTAAATGTAAGAATTATAAACTTAATTTGCAACTAATTTATAGAACATCAAAAAGAGATCACTATTTAGAAGTAAAATGTGTGTGTACACATATACATCAGCACAGACAAATATAGCTTGGAACTTGAAGGAGAAATATTACAAGGTTATGGGGAAACAGCCATTAAATAATATAAATTGGGTAACTCCATTCGAGCTGGGACAGCCCCAGTGAACCAAATGTTGTATCATTCTGAGCTTACTGAGCAGACAAAAGTATGGTGGCTTCTGTTATTCCATAAGGCACGTGAATCACCATGTGAATTAAACTCTATTTTACTGTCACTTCACTTTTGCCCCCTGAATCTTCATTTGATGTACTGTATATGTAACTCTAAAGTTTGTATGCAGGTTTCCCTCAGACCTCACTGTCTTTATCGAACTGAAATGTTCATCCACTTTATGCACAAGTTGTATTGTTTTCCATCTAGCCTGTTATATATATCAAAGCAGTGACTACATTGTGTTTGAAAACAGAAATACAAAAGGACAATTATCTGTGCCTACCAGGCTAAAACAGCATTAGGGCTAAAGTAGAACCCAGACTACTCAATGATTGATACAGCATGATGTATTTCCAAATGTTTTGCAAATGCTCCTCCGGCTGCTCTTCAACTGAGCGATGGTGGATTTTTCATTATTAGAAAAGATCAAATACTTTTCATGCTATTGTTTTGTTTTACATTAACTGTTTGAATGCAAATATCTTAATTTTCAAGTCACGTATGCATATTTATTCATCCAGGTTTGAAAACAACAATTTCTGGATCAATTTTTACTCCCTTTCCTCTCTTTCCCTGAGTCAAGGGTTGTTTCCAAATTAAACTGCAACGTTTTATACATAATCTAGGCTGACATTTCAGCACAGTGCCAAGGGCATCTTCAATTTTATAAATAACAGTTTAGAGTACAAACACAACTATACTAGACTTTATAAGTCACTTTGCAGACAATTCTGGGGCCACAATTCATGAAGGATGAAAAGGGTGCAGAGATTTAAAAGGTGCCACATCTGATTAACTTCAGTAGGGAGAGAGACTGGAGGATTTGGGGATTATTCTCCTATGAGAAAGCTGTTGAGCCTGTGTAGATTCTTTGAAAAAGCTATCCGATGTGTTGCACATTCTAAAGCCCCCAAAAAAATATATTTATCCAATTCCCTCTTGAAAATGACAATTGAATCTCATGACACCACCCTTTCAGCCTGTGCTTGTGATAAAAATCTCTTTGCCCTCTGTTTAGAGTGTCATAGTTTTACAGCATCATCATGTCTGTGCCAGCCATCAAGCACTTATCTATTCTAATCCCATTTTCCAGCACATGATCTGTAGCCTTGTATGTTATAACGTTTCAAGTGCTTATCTAAATGTTTCTTAAATGGTGTGATGGTTCCTGAGTCTACCACCCTTTCGGGCAATGAGTTCCAGATTCCCCCACCCCTCTGCATGAAAAGGGTTTTCCTCAAATGCCCTCTAAATCTCCTGCCTCTTACCGTAAATCTATGCCACCTGGTTATTGACCCCTCCACTAAGGGAAAACGTTTCTTCCTATTTATGTCCCTCCTAATTTTGTACATCTCAATCACGTCCCTTCTCGGTCTTCTCTGCTCAAGGAAAACAACCCCAGCCTATCCAGTCTCTCTTCATAGCTGAAATGCTCAAGCCCAGGCAACACCCTGGTGAATCTCCTGTGCACCCTCTCTAGTGCAATCAAAACCTTCCGAGTGTGTGGCAACCTGAACTGCACATAGCGTTTTAGCTGTGGCCTAATGAGTGTTTGATACAGCTCCATCAGAATCTCCCTGCCCTTGTATTATATGCCTTGGTTAATAAAGACAAGTAACCCATATGCATCTTAACCACATTATCTATCTGTCCTGCTACCTTTAGGGATATTTGGACATGCACCCCAAGATTCCTCTGGGCTTCCCAACATCTTACCGTTAATTGTGCTTTCTTTTGCCTTGTTAGTCATCTCAAAATCACCTCACACTTAACATCACGGTTAAATTCCATTAGTCATCTGCAAATCTAACCAGCCTGCTGACATCTTCCTTTAATCTAAGGCTTTCCTCCTCTTTATTTACCACACTGCCAATGTTATTGTCATCTGCACACTTACTGTTCATACCTACTACATTCACGTATAGATTAATGCACACTGCACAGTAGAAAGGACCGAGTAGTCATCGGTACTGTGTCTCCTGCCACTAAACCAATTTTAGATCCAACTTGTCCTGCATGCCATGGCCGCCTTGATCAGTCTCCCATGTGGGACCTTGTCAAAAGCCCGACCAATTTCAGTGCAGGCTACATTAACTGCACTGCCCTCATCCACACAAAGAATTCAATGAAATTTATTAGCCATGATCTCTTCTATGACCAAGCTAGGCTAACCATCCTTGAATAATCCTTGCCTCTCTAAATGGAGGTTAATTCTGTCCCTCACAACTTTTTCCAATAATTGCCCTACCGCTGCTGTTAGATTCAGTGAGTGGCAATGACCCGTTTTTCCATCCTTTCTCTCTTGTTGATAATATTTATTCTGGTGTTCTCTGGATGATGTTATTGGACAGTACAGCTGAACAGATGAACCTGTGTTCTCTGGACATTGACCCTGCTGTTGGAGACATGGACAGTGGCTGCTGGTTGGGGACAGTGGCTGCTGGTTGGGGACAGTGGCTGCTGGTTGGGGACAGTGGCTGCTGGTTGGGGACAGTGGCTGCTGGTTGGGGACAGGGGGGACAGTGGCTGCTGGTTGGGGGCAGTGGCTGCTGGTTGGGGACAGTGGCTGCTGGTTGGGGACAGTGGCTGCTGGTTGGGGACAGTGGCTGCTGGTTGGGGACAGTGACCGTGCTGGTTGGGGACAGTGGCTGCGGGTTGGGGACAGTGGATGCTGGTTGGGGACAGTGGCTGCTGGTTGGGGACAGTGGCTGCTGGTTGGGGACAGTGGCTGCTGGTTGCGGACAGTGGCTGCTGGTTGGGGACAGTGGCTGCGGGTTGGGGGACAGTGGCTGCTGGTTGGGGACAGTGGCTGCTGGTTGGGGACAGTGGCTGCTGGTTGGGGACAGTGGCTGCTGGTTGGGGACAGTGGCTGCTGGTTGGGGACAGTGACCGTGCTGGTTGGGGGCAGTGGCTGCTGGTTGGGGCCAGTGGCTGCTGGTTGGGGACAGTGGCTGCTGGTTGGGGACAGTGGCTGCGGGTTGGGGACTGGCTGCTGGTTTGGGACAGTGGCTGTGGGTTGGGGGCAGTGGCTGCTGGTTGGGGACAGTGACTGCTGGTTGGGGACAGTGGCTGCTGGTTGGGGACAGTGGCTGCTGGTTGGGGACAGTGGGGACAGTGGCTGCTGGTTGGGGGCAGTGGCTGCTGGTTGGGGACAGTAGCTGCTGGGTGGGGACAGTGGCTGCTGGTTGGGGACAGTGGCTGCTGGTTGGGGACAGTGGCTGCTGGTTGGGGGCAGTGGCTGCTGGTTGGGGACATGGCTGCTGGTTGGGGGCAGTGACCATGCTGGTTGGGGACAGTGGCTGCTGGTTGGGGACAGTGACGGTGCTGGTTGGGGACAGTGACCGTGCTGGTTGGGGACAGTGGCTGCTGGTTGAGGACAGTGGCTGCTGGTTGGGGACAGTGGCTGCTGGTTGGGGACAGTGGCTGCTGGTTGGGGACAGTGGCTGCTGGTTGGGGACAGTGGCTGCTGGTTGGGGACAGTGACCGTGCTGGTTGGGGACAGTGGCTGCTGGTTGGGGACAGTGGCTGCTGGTTGGGGGCAGTGACCGTGCTGGTTGGGGACAGTGGCTGCTGGTTGGAGGCAGTGACCGTGCTGGTTGGGGCCAGTGGCTGCTGGTTGGGGTCAGTGGCTGCTGGTTGGGGGCAGTGACCGTGCTGGTTGGGGACAGTGGCTGCTGGTTGGGGACAGTGGCTGCTGGTTGGGGACAGTGACCGTGCTGGTTGGGGCAGCGGCTGCTGGTTGGGGACAGTGGCTGCTGGTTGGGGACAGTGGCTGCTGGTTGGGGACAGTGGCTGCTGGTTGGGGACAGTGGCTGCTGGTTGGGGACAGTGGCTGCCGGTTGGGGACAGTGGCTGCTGGTTGGGACAGTGGCTGCTGGTTGGGGCCAGTGGCTGCTGGTTGGGGACAGTGACCGTGCTGGTTGGGGGCAGTGACCGTGCAAGTTGGGGACAGTGGCTGCTGGTTGGGGACAGTGGCTGCTGGTTGGGGACAGTGACCGTGCTGGTTGGGGACAGTGGCTGCGGGTTGGGGACAGTGGCTGCGGGTTAGGGACAGTGGCTGCTGGTTGGGGACAGTGGCTGCTGGTTGGGGACAGTGGCTGCTGGTTGGGGACAGTGGCTGCTGGTTGGGGACAGTGGATGCTGGTTGGGGACAGTGGCTGCTGGTTGGGGACAGTGGCTGCTGGTTGGGGGCAGTGGCTGCTGGTTGGGACAGTGGCTGCTGGTTGGGGCCAGTGGCTGCTGGTTGGGGACAGTGACCGTGCTGGTTGGGGGCAGTGACCGTGCAAGTTGGGGACAGTGGCTGCTGGTTGGGGACAGTGACCGTGCTGGTTGGGGGCAGCGGCTGCTGGTTGGGGACAGTGGCTGCTGGTTGGGGACAGTGGCTGCTGGTTGGGGACAGTGGCTGCTGGTTGGGGACAGTGACCGTGCTGGTTGGGGACAGTGGCTGCTGGTTGGGGACAGTGACCGTGCTGGTTGGGGACAGTGGCTGCTGGTTGGGGACAGTGGCTGCTGGTTGGGGACAGTGACCGTGCTGGTTGGGGACAGTGGCTGCTGGTTGGGGACAGTGACCGTGCTGGTTGCGGACAGTGACCGTGCTGGTTGGGGACAGTGGCTGCTGGTTGGGGACAGTGACCGTGCTGGTTGGGGACAGTGGATGCTGGTTTGGGACAGTGGCTGCTGGTTGGGGGCAGTGGCTGCTGGTTGGGGACAGTGGCTGCTGGTTGGGGACAGTGGCTGCTGGTTGGGGACAGTGGCCGTGCTGGTTAGGGACAGTGGCTGCTGGTTGGGGACAGTGGCTGCTGGTTGGGGGCAGTGGCTGCTGGTTGGGACAGTGGCTGCTGGTTGGGGGCAGTGGCTGCTGGTTGGGGACAGTGGCTGCTGGTTGGGGGCAGTGGCTGCTGGTTGGGACAGTGGCTGCTGGTTGGGGCCAGTGGCTGCTGGTTGGGGACAGTGACCGTGCTGGTTGGGGGGCAGTGACCGTGCAAGTTGGGGACAGTGGCTGCTGGTTGGGGACAGTGGCTGCTGGTTGGGGACAGTGACCGTGCTGGTGGGGGACAGCGGCTGCTGGTTGGGGACAGTGACCGTGCTGGTTGGGGGCAGCGGCTGTTGGTTGGGGACAGTGGCTGCTGGTTGGGGACAGTGGCTGCTGGTTGGGGACAGTGGCTGCTGGTTGGGGACAGTGACCGTGCTGGTTGGGGACAGTGGCTGCTGGTTGGGGACAGTGGCTGCTGGTTGGGGACAGTGGCTGCTGGTTGGGGGCAGTGGCTGCTGGTTGGGACAGTGGCTCCTGGTTGGGGCCAGTGGCTGCTGGTTGGGGACAGTGGCTGCTGGTTGGGGACAGTGACCGTGCTGGTTGGGGACAGTGGCTGCTGGTTGGGGACAGTGGCTGCTGGTTGGGGACAGTGGCTGCTGGTTGGGGGCAGTGGCTGCTGGTTGGGACAGTGGCTGCTGGTTGGGGCCAGTGGCTGCTGGTTGGGGACAGTGGCTGCTGGTTGGGGACAGTGGCTGCTGGTTGGGGACAGTGGCTGCTGGTTGGGAACAGTGGATGCTGGTTGGGGACAGTGGCTGCTGGTTGGGGACAGTGGCTGCTGGTTGGGGACAGTGACCGTGCTGGTTGGGGACAGTGGCTGCTGGTTGAGGACAGTGGCTGCTGGTTGGGGACAGTGGCTGCTGGTTGGCGACAGTGGCTGCTGGTTGGGGTCAGTGGCTGCTGGTTGGGGACAGTGGATGCTGGTTGGGGACAGTGACCGTGCTGGTTGGGGACAGTGGATGCTGGTTGGGGACAGTGGCAGCTGGTTGCGGACAGTGGCTGCTGGTTGGGAAAGTGGCTGCTGGTTGGGGACAGTGGCTGCTGGTTGGGGACAGTGACCGTGCTGGTTGGGGACAGTGGCTGCTGGTTGGGGACAGTGGCTGCTGGTTGGGGACAGTGGCTGCTGGTTGGGGACAGTGGCTGCTGGTTGGGGACAGTGACCGTGCTGGTTGGGGACAGTGGCTGCTGGTTGGGGACAGTGGCTGCTGGTTGGGGGCAGTGGCTGCTGGTTGGGGGCAGTGGCTGCTGGTTGGGGGCAGTGGCTGCTGGTTGGGGACAGTGGCTGCTGGTTGGGGGCAGTGGCTGCTGGTTGGGACAGTGGCTGCTGGTTGGGGCCAGTGGCTGCTGGTTGGGGACAGTGACCGTGCTGGTTGGGGGCAGTGACCGTGCAAGTTGGGGACAGTGGCTGCTGGTTGGGGACAGTGGCTGCTGGTTGGGGAAAGTGACCGTGCTGGTGGGGGACAGCGGCTGCTGGTTGGGGACAGTGACCGTGCTGGTTGGGGGCAGCGGCTGTTGGTTGGGGACAGTGGCTGCTGGTTGGGGACAGTGGCTGCTGGTTGGGGACAGTGGCTGCTGGTTGGGGACAGTGGCTGCTGGTTGGGGACAGTGGCTGCTGGTTGGGGACAGTGACCGTGCTGGTTGGGGACAGTGGCTGCTGGTTGGGGACAGTGGCTGCTGGTTGGGGACAGTGGCTGCTGGTTGGGGGCAGTGGCTGCTGGTTGGGACAGTGGCTCCTGGTTGGGGCCAGTGGCTGCTGGTTGGGGACAGTGGCTGCTGGTTGGGGACAGTGACCGTGCTGGTTGGGGACAGTGGCTGCTGGTTGGGGACAGTGGCTGCTGGTTGGGGGCAGTGGCTGCTGGTTGGGGCCAGTGGCTGCTGGTTGGGGCCAGTGGCTGCTGGTTGGGGACAGTGGCTGCTGGTTGGGGACAGTGGCTGCTGGTTGGGGACAGTGGCTGCTGGTTGGGAACAGTGGATGCTGGTTGGGGACAGTGGCTGCTGGTTGGGGACAGTGGATGCTGGTTGGGGACAGTGGCTGCTGGTTGGGGACAGTGGCTGCTGGTTGGGGACAGTGGCTGCTGGTTGGGGACAGTGGATGCTGGTTGGGGACAGTGGCTGCTGGTTGGGGACAGTGACCGTGCTGGTTGAGGACAGTGGCTGCTGGTTGGGGACAGTGGCTGCTGGTTGGCGACAGTGGCTGCTGGTTGGGGACAGTGGCTGCTGGTTGGGGTCAGTGGCTGCTGGTTGGGGACAGTGGATGCTGGTTGGGGACAGTGACCGTGCTGGTTGGGGACAGTGGATGCTGGTTGGGGACAGTGGCAGCTGGTTGCGGACAGTGGCTGCTGGTTGGGAAAGTGGCTGCTGGTTGGGGACAGTGGCTGCTGGTTGGGGACAGTGACCGTGCTGCTTGGGGACAGTGGCTGCTGGTTGGGGACAGTGGCTGCTGGTTGGGGTCAGTGGCTGCTGGTTGGGGACAGTGACCGTGCTGGTTGGGGACAGTGACCGTGCTGGTTGGGGACAGTGGCTGCTGGTTGGGGACAGTGGCTGCGGGTTGGGGACAGTGGCTGCTGGTTGGGGACAGTGGCTGCTGGTTGGGGACAGTGGCTGCTGGTTGGGGACAGTCACTGTGCTGGTTGGGTACAGTGGCTGCTGGTTGGGGACAGTGGCTGCTGGTTGGGGACAGTGACCGTTCTGGTTGGGGACAGTGGCTGCTGGTTGGGGACAGTGGATGCTGGTTGGGGACAGTGACCGTGCTCGTTGGGGACAGTGGCTGCTGGTTGGGGACAGTGGCTGCTGGTTGGGGACAGTGGCTGCTGGTTGGAGACAGTGACCGTGCTGGTTGGGGACAGCGTCTGCTGGTTGGGGACAGTGGTTGCTGGTTGGGGACAGTGGCTGCTGGTTGGGGACAGTGGCTACTGGTTGGGGACAGTGGCAGCTGGTTGGGGACAGCGGCTGCTGGTTGGGGACAGTGGCTGCTGGTTGGGGACAGTGACTGCTGGTTGGAGACAGTGACCGTGCTGGTTGGGGACAGCGTCTGCTGGTTGGGGACAGTGGTTGCTGGTTGGGGACAGTGGCTGCTGGTTGGGGACAGTGGCTACTGGTTGGGGACAGTGGCAGCTGGTTGGGGACAGCGGCTGCTGGTTGGGGACAGTGGCTGCTGGTTGGGGACAGTGACTGCTGGTTGGGGACAGTGACCGTGCTGGTTGGGGACAGTGGCTGCTGGTTGGGGACAGTGGCTGCTGGTAGGGGACAGTGGCTGCTGGTTGGGGACAGTGACCGTGCTGGTTGGGGACAGTGGCTGCTGGTTGGGGACAGTGGATGCTGGTTGGGACAGTGGCTGCTGGTTGGGGACAGTGGATGCTGGTTGGGGACAGTGGCTGCTGGTTGGGGACAGCGGCTGCTGGTTGGGGACAGTGGCTGCTGGTTGGGGACAGCGGCTGCTGGTTGGGGACAGCGGCTGCTGGTTGGGGACAGCGGCTGCTGGTTGGGGACAGTGGCTGCTGGTTGGGGGCAGTGGCTGCTGGTTGGGGACAGTGGCTGCTGGTTGGGGACAGCGGCTGCTGGTTGGGGACAGCGGCTGCTGGTTGAGGACAGTGGCTGCTGGTTGGGGCCAGTGGCTGCTGGTTGGGGACAGTGGCTGCTGGTTGGGAACAGTGACCGTGCTGGTTGGGGACAGTGGCTGCTGGTTGGGGACAGTGGCTGCTGGTTGGGGGCAGTGGCTGCTGGTTGGAGACAGTGACCGTGCTGGTTGGGGACAGTGGCTGCTGGTTGGGGCCAGTGGCTGCTGGTTGGGGACAGTGGATGCTGGTTGGGGACAGTGGCTGCTGGTTGGGGACAGTGGCTGCTGGTTGGGGACAGTGGCTGCTGGTTGGGGACAGTGGATGCTGGTTGGGGGCAGTGACCGTGCTGGTTGGGGACAGTGGCTGCTGGTTGGGGACAGTGGATGCTGGTTGGGGGCAGTGACCGTGCTGGTTGGGGACAGTGGCTGCTGGTTGGGGACAGTGGCTGCTGGTTGGGGACAGTGACCGTGCTGGTTGGGGACAGTGGATGCTGGTTGGGGACAGTGGCTGCTGGTTGGGGCAGTGGCTGCTGGTTGAGGACAGTGGCTGCTGGTTGGGGACAGTGGCTGCTGGTTGGGGACAGTGGCTGCTGGTTTGGGGACAGTGACCGTGCTGGTTGGGGACAGTGGCTGCTGGTTGGGGGCAGTGGCTGCTGGTTGAGGACAGTGGCTGCTGGTTGGGGACAGTAGCTGCTGGTTGGGGACAGTGGCTGCTGGTTTGGGGACAGTGACCGTGCTGGTTGGGGACAGTGGCTGCTGGTTGGGGACAGTGGCTGCTGGTTGGGGACAGTGACCGTGCTGGTTGGGGACAGTGGCTGCTGGTTGGGGACAGTGACCGTTCTGGTTGGGGACAGTGACCGTGCTGGTTGGGGACAGTGGCTGCTGGTTGGGGACAGTGGCTGCTGGTTGGGGACAGTGGCTGCTGGTTGGGGACAGTGGCTGCTGGTTGGAGACACTGGCTGTTGGTTGGGGACAGTGGCTGCTGGTTGGGGACAGTGACCGTGCTGGTTGGGGACAGTGGCTGCTGGTTGGGGACAGTGGCTGCTGGTTGGGGACAGTGGATGCTGGTTGGGGACAGTGGCTGCTGGTTGGGGACAGTGGCTGCTGGTTGTGGACAGTGGCTGCTGGTTGGGGACAGTGGATGCTGGTTGGGGGCAGTGACCGTGCTGGTTGGGGACAGTGGCTGCTGGTTGGGGACAGTGGCTGCTGGTTGGGGACAGTGGCTGCTGGTTGGGGACAGTGGCTGCTGGTTGGGGACAGTGACTGCTGGTTGGGGACAGTGACCGGGCTGGTTGGGGACAGTGGCTGCTGGTTGGGGACAGTGGCTGCTGGTTGGGGACAGTGGCTGCTGGTTGGGGACAGTGGCTGCTGGTTGGGGACAGTGGCTGCTGGTTGGGGACAGTGGATGCTGGTTGGGGACTGTGGCTGCTGGTTGGGGACAGTGGCTGCTGGTTGGGGACAGTGGCTGCTGGTTGGGGACAGTGGATGCTGGTTGGGGACAGTGGCTGCTGGTTGGGGGCAGTGGCTGCTGGTTGGGGACAGTGACCGTGCTGGTTGGGGACAGTGGCTGCTGGTTGGGGACAGTGGCTGCTGGTTGGCGACAGTGACAGTGCTGGTTGGGGACAGTGGCTGCTGGTTGGGGACAGTGGCTGCTGGTTGGGGACAGTGGATGCTGGTTGGGACAGTGGCTGCTGGTTGGGGACAGTGGATGCTGGTTGGGGACAGTGGCTGCTGGTTGGGGACAGTGGCTGCTGGTTGGGGACAGCGGCTGCTGGTTGGGGACAGCGGCTGCTGGTTGGGGACAGTGGCTGCTGGTTGGGGACAGTGGCTGTTGGTTGGGGGCAGTGGCTGCTGGTTGGGGACAGTGGCTGCTGGTTGGGGACAGCGGCTGCTGGTTGGGGACAGCGGCTGCTGGTTGAGGACAGTGGCTGCTGGTTGGGGCCAGTGGCTGCTGGTTGGGGACAGTGGCTGCTGGTTGGGAACAGTGACCGTGCTGGTTGGGGACAGTGGCTGCTGCTTGGGGACAGTGGCTGCTGGTTGGGGGCAATGGCTGCTGGTTGGAGACAGTGACCGTGCTGGTTGGGTACAGTGGCTGCTGGTTGGGGACAGTGGCTGCTGGTTGGGGCCAGTGGGTGCTGGTTGGGGACAGTGGCTGCTGGTTGGGGACAGTGGCTGCTGGTTGGGGACAGTGGCTGCTGGTTGGGGGCAGTGGCTGCTGGTTGGGGACAGTGGCTGCTGGTTGGGGACAGTGGATGCTGGTTGGGGACAGTGGATGCTGGTTGGGGACAGTGGCTGCTGGTTGGGAGACAGTGGCTGCTGGTTGGGGACAGTGGCTGCTGGTTGGGGACAGTGGCTGCTGGTTGGGGACAGTGGCTGCTGGTTGGGGACAGTGGCTGCTGGTTGGGGGCAGTGACCGTGCTGGTTGGGGACAGTGGCTGCTGGTTGGGGACAGTGGCTGCTGGTTGGGGACAGTGGCTGCTGGTTGGGGACAGTGGCTGCTGGTTGGGGGCAGTGACTGTGCTGGTTGGGGACAGTGGCTGCTGTTGGGGACAGCTGGCTGCTGGTTGGGGACAGTGACGCTGATGGTTGGGGACAGTGGCTGCTGGTTGGGGACAGTGGCTGCTGGTTGGGGACAGTGGCTGCTGGTTGGGGACAGTGGCTGCTGGTTGGGGACAGTGGCTGCTGGTTGGGGACAGTGGCTGCTGGTTGGGGACAGTGGCTGCTGGTTGGGGACAGTGACCGTGCTGGGTGGGGGCAGTGGCTGCTGGTTGGGGACAGTGGCTGCTGGTTGGGGACAGTGACCGTGCTGGTTGGGGAGAGTGGCTGCTGGTTGGGGAGAGTGGCTGCTGGTTGGGACAGTGGCTGCTGGTTGGGGACAGTGGCTGCTGGTTGGGGGCAGTGGCTGCTGTTGGAGACAGTGGATGCTGGTTGGGGACAGTGACCGTGCTGGTTGGGGACAGTGGCTGCTGGTTGGGGACAGTGACCGTGCTGGTTGGGGACAGTGGCTGCTGGTTGGGGACAGTGGCTGCTGGTTGGGGACAGTGGCTGCTGGTTGGGGACAGTGACCGTGCTGGTTGGGGACAGTGGCTGCTGGTTGGGGACAGTGGATGCTGGTTGGGGACAGTGGCTGCTGGTTGGGGGCAGTGGCTGCTGTTGGAGACAGTGGCTGCTGGTTGGGGACAGTGACCGTGCTGGTTGGGGACAGTGGCTGCTGGTTGGGGACAGTGACCGTGCTGGTTGGGGACAGTGGCTGCTGGTTGGGGACAGTGGCTGCTGGTTGGGGACAGTGACCGTGCTGGTTGGGGACAGTGACCGTGCTGGTTGGGGACAGTGACTGTGCTGGTTGGGGACAGTGGCTGCTGGTTGGGGACAGTGGCTGCTGGTTGGGGACAGTGGCTGCTGGTTGGGGACAGTGACCGTGCTGGTTGGGGACAGTGGCTGCTGGTTGGGGACAGTGGCTGCTGGTTGGGGACAGTGGCTGCTGGTTGGGGACAGTGGATGCTGGTTGGGGACAGTGGTTGCTGGTTGGGGACAGTGGCTGCTGGTTGGGGGCAGTGGCTGCTGGTTGGGACAGTGGCTGCTGGTTGGGGACAGTGGCTGCTGGTTGGGGACAGTGACCGTGCTGGTTGGGGACAGTGGCTGCTGGTTGGGGACAGTGGCTGCTGGTTGGGGACAGTGGATGCTGGTTGGGGACAGTGGCTGCTGGTTGGGGACAGCGTCTGCTGGTTGGAGACACTGGCTGCTGGTTGGGGACAGTGGCTGCTGGTTGGGGACAGTGGCTGCTGGTTGGAGACACTGGCTGCTGGTTGGGGACAGTGGATGCTGGTTGGGGGCAGCGGCTGCTGGTTGGGGACAGTGGCTGCTGGTTGGGGGCGGTGACTGTGCTGGTTGGGGACAGCGTCTGCTGGTTGGGGACAGTGGATGCTGGTTGGGGACAGTGGCTGCTGGTTGGGGACAGTGGCTGCTGGTTGGGGTCATTGGCTGCTGGTTGGAGACACTGGCTGCTCGTTGGGGACAGTGGCTGCTGGTTGGGGGCAGTGACCGTGCTGGTTGGGGACAGTGGCTGCTGGTTGGGGACAGTGGATGCTGGTTGGGGAGAGTGGCTGCTGGTTGGGGACAGTGACCGTGCTGGTTGGGGAGAGTGGCTGCTGGTTGGGGACAGTGGCTGCTGGTTGGGGACAGTGGCTGCTGGTTGGGGGCAGTGACCGTGCTGGTTGGGGGCAGTGGCTGCTGGTTGGGGACAGTGGCTGCTGGTTGGGGACAGTGACCGTGCTGGTTGGGGACAGTGGCTGCTGGTTGGGGACAGTGGTTGCTGGTTGGGGACAGTGGTTGCTGGTTGGGGGCAGTGGCTGCTGGTTGGGACAGTGGCTGCTGGTTGGGACAGTGGCTGCTGGTTGGGGACAGTGGATGCTGGTTGGGACAGTGGCTGCTGGTTGGGGCCAGTGGCTGCTGGTTGGGGGCAGTGACCGTGCTGGTTGGTGGCAGTGGCTGCTGGTTGGAGACAGTGACCGTGCTGGTTGGGGACAGTGACTGTGCTGGTTGGGGACAGTGACTGTGCTGGTTGGGGACAGTGGCTGCTGGTTGGGGACAGTGGCTGTTGGTTGGGGACAGCGGCTGCTGGTTGGGGACAGTGGCTGCTGGTTGGGGACAGTGGCTGCTGGTTGGGGACAGTGGCTGCTGGTTGGGGACAGTGGCTGCTGGTTGGGGACAGTGGCTGCTGGTTGGGGACAGTGGCTGCTGATTGGGGACAGTGACCGTGCTGGTTGGGGACAGTGGCTGCTGGTTGGGGACAGTGGCTGCTGGTTGGGGACAGTGACCGTGCTGGTTAGGGATAGTGGCTGCTGGTTGGGGACAGTGACCGTGCTGGTTGGGGACAGTGGCTGCTGGTTGGGGACAGTGGCTGCTGGTTGGGGACAGTGGCTGCTGGTTGGGGACAGTGGCTGCTGGTTGGGGACAGTGGCTGCTGGTTGGGGACAGTGGCTGCTGGTTGGGGACAGTGACCGTGCTGGTTGGGGACAGTGGCTGCTGGTTGGGGACAGTGGATGCTGGTTGGGGACAGTGGCTGCTGGTTGGGGACAGTGGCTGCTGGTTGGGGACAGTGGATGCTGGTTGGGGGCAGCGGCTGCTGGTTGGGGACAGTGGCTGCTGGTTGGGGGCAGTGACTGTGCTGGTTGGGGACAGCGTCTGCTGGTTGGGGACAGTGGATGCTGGTTGGGGACAGTGGATGCTGGTTGGGGACAGTGGCTGCTGGTTGGAGACACTGGCTGCTGGTTGGGGACAGTGGCTGCTGGTTGGGGACAGTGGCTGCTGGTTGGAGACACTGGCTGCTGGTTGGGGACAGTGGCTGCTGGTTGGGGGCAGTGACCGTGCTGGTTGGGGACAGTGGCTGCTGGTTGGGGACAGTGGCTGCTGGTTGGGGACAGTGGCTGCTGGTTGGGGACAGTGGCTGCTGGTTAGGGACAGTGGCTGCTGGTTGGGGGCAGTGACCGTGCTGGTTGGGGACAGTGGCTGCTGGTTGGGGACACTGGCTGCTGGTTGGGGACAGTGACGCTGATGGTTGGGGACAGTGGCTGCTGGTTGGGGACAGTGGATGCTGGTTGGGGACAGTGGCTGCTGGTTGGGGACAGTGACCGTGCTGGGTGGGGACAGTGGCTGCTGGTTGGGAACAGTGGCTGCTGGTTGGGGACAGTGGCTGCTGGTTGGGGACAGTGACCGTGCTGGGTGGGGGCAGTGGCTGCTGGTTGGGGACAGTGGCTGCTGGTTGGGGACAGTGACCGTGCTGGTTGGGGAGAGTGGCTGCTGGTTGGGGAGAGTGGCTGCTGGTTGGGGACAGTGGCTGCTGGTTGGGGACAGTGGCTGCTGGTTGGGGGCAGTGGCTGCTGTTGGAGACAGTGGCTGCTGGTTGGGGACAGTGACCGTGCTGGTTGGGGGCAGTGGCTGCTGGTTGGGGACAGTGACCGTGCTGGTTGGGGACAGTGGCTGCTGGTTGGGGACAGTGGCTGCTGGTTGGGGACAGTGGCTGCTGGTTGGGGACAGTGACCGTGCTGGTTGGGGACAGTGGCTGCTGGTTGGGGACAGTGGATGCTGGTTGGGGACAGTGGCTGCTGGTTGGGGGCAGTGGCTGCTGTTGGAGACAGTGGCTGCTGGTTGGGGACAGTGACCGTGCTGGTTGGGGACAGTGGCTGCTGGTTGGGGACAGTGACCGTGCTGGTTGGGGACAGTGGCTGCTGGTTGGGGACAGTGGCTGCTGGTTGGGGACAGTGACCGTGCTGGTTGGGGACAGTGGACTGTGCTGGTTGGGGACAGTGGCTGCTGGTTGGGGACAGTGGCTGCTGGTTGGGGACAGTGGCTGCTGGTTGGGGACAGTGGCTGCTGGTTGGGGACAGTGGCTGCTGGTTGGGGACAGTGGCTGCTGGTTGGGGACAGTGGCTGCTGGTTGGGGACAGTGACCGTGCTGGTTGGGGACAGTGGCTGCTGGTTGGGGACAGTGACCGTGCTGGTTGGGGACAGTGGCTGCTGGTTGGGGACAGTGGCTGCTGGTTGGGGACAGTGGCTGCTGGTTGGGGACAGTGGCTGCTGGTTGGGGACAGTGGCTGCTGGTTGGGGACAGTGGCTGCTGGTTGGGGACAGTGACCGTGCTGGTTGGGGACAGTGGCTGCTGGTTGGGGACGTGGATGCTGGTTGGGGACAGTGGCTGCTGGTTGGGGACAGTGGCTGCTGGTTGGGGACAGTGGATGCTGGTTGGGGGCAGCGGCTGCTGGTTGGGGACAGTGGCTGCTGGTTGGGGGCAGTGACTGTGCTGGTTGGGGACAGCGTCTGCTGGTTGGGGACAGTGGATGCTGGTTGGGGACAGTGGATGCTGGTTGGGGACAGTGGCTGCTGGTTGGAGACACTGGCTGCTGGTTGGGGACAGTGGCTGCTGGTTGGGGACAGTGGCTGCTGGTTGGAGACACTGGCTGCTGGTTGGGGACAGTGGCTGCTGGTTGGGGGCAGTGACCGTGCTGGTTGGGGACAGTGGCTGCTGGTTGGGGACAGTGGCTGCTGGTTGGGGACAGTGGCTGCTGGTTGGGGACAGTGGCTGCTGGTTAGGGACAGTGGCTGCTGGTTGGGGGCAGTGACCGTGCTGGTTGGGGACAGTGGCTGCTGGTTGGGGACACTGGCTGCTGGTTGGGGACAGTGACGCTGATGGTTGGGGACAGTGGCTGCTGGTTGGGGACAGTGGCTGCTGGTTGGGGACAGTGGCTGCTGGTTGGGGACAGTGACCGTGCTGGGTGGGGACAGTGGCTGCTTGTTGGGGACAGTGGCTGCTGGTTGGGGACAGTGGCTGCTGGTTGGGGACAGTGACCGTGCTGGGTGGGGGCAGTGGCTGCTGGTTGGGGACAGTGGCTGCTGGTTGGGGACAGTGACCGTGCTGGTTGGGGAGAGTGGCTGCTGGTTGGGGAGAGTGGCTGCTGGTTGGGGACAGTGGCTGCTGGTTGGGGACAGTGGCTGCTGGTTGGGGGCAGTGGCTGCTGTTGGAGACAGTGGCTGCTGGTTGGGGACAGTGACCGTGCTGGTTGGGGACAGTGGCTGCTGGTTGGGGACAGTGACCGTGCTGGTTGGGGACAGTGGCTGCTGGTTGGGGACAGTGGCTGCTGGTTGGGGACAGTGGCTGCTGGTTGGGGACAGTGACCGTGCTGGTTGGGGACAGTGGCTGCTGGTTGGGGACAGTGGATGCTGGTTGGGGACAGTGGCTGCTGGTTGGGGGCAGTGGCTGCTGTTGGAGACAGTGGCTGCTGGTTGGGGACAGTGACCGTGCTGGTTGGGGACAGTGGCTGCTGGTTGGGGACAGTGACCGTGCTGGTTGGGGACAGTGGCTGCTGGTTGGGGACAGTGGCTGCTGGTTGGGGACAGTGACCGTGCTGGTTGGGGACAGTGACTGTGCTGGTTGGGGACAGTGGCTGCTGGTTGGGGACAGTGGCTGCTGGTTGGGGACAGTGGCTGCTGGTTGGGGACAGTGACCGTGCTGGTTGGGGACAGTGGCTGCTGGTTGGGGACAGTGGCTGCTGGTTGGGGACAGTGGCTGCTGGTTGGGGACAGTGGATGCTGGTTGGGGACAGTGGTTGCTGGTTGGGGACAGTGGCTGCTGGTTGGGGGCAGTGGCTGCTGGTTGGGACAGTGGCTGCTGGTTGGGGACAGTGGCTGCTGGTTGGGGACAGTGACCGTGCTGGTTGGGGACAGTGGCTGCTGGTTGGGGACAGTGGCTGCTGGTTGGGGACAGTGGATGCTGGTTGGGGACAGTGGCTGCTGGTTGGGGACAGCGTCTGCTGGTTGGAGACACTGGCTGCTGGTTGGGGACAGTGGCTGCTGGTTGGGGACAGTGGCTGCTGGTTGGAGACACTGGCTGCTGGTTGGGGACAGTGGATGCTGGTTGGGGGCAGCGGCTGCTGGTTGGGGACAGTGGCTGCTGGTTGGGGGCGGTGACTGTGCTGGTTGGGGACAGCGTCTGCTGGTTGGGGACAGTGGATGCTGGTTGGGGACAGTGGCTGCTGGTTGGGGACAGTGGCTGCTGGTTGGGGTCATTGGCTGCTGGTTGGAGACACTGGCTGCTCGTTGGGGACAGTGGCTGCTGGTTGGGGGCAGTGACCGTGCTGGTTGGGGACAGTGGCTGCTGGTTGGGGACAGTGGATGCTGGTTGGGGAGAGTGGCTGCTGGTTGGGGACAGTGACCGTGCTGGTTGGGGACAGTGGCTGCTGGTTGGGGACAGTGGCTGCTGGTTGGGGACAGTGGCTGCTGGTTGGGGGCAGTGACCGTGCTGGTTGGGGGCAGTGGCTGCTGGTTGGGGACAGTGGCTGCTGGTTGGGGACAGTGACCGTGCTGGTTGGGGACAGTGGCTGCTGGTTGGGGACAGTGGTTGCTGGTTGGGGACAGTGGTTGCTGGTTGGGGGCAGTGGCTGCTGGTTGGGACAGTGGCTGCTGGTTGGGACAGTGGCTGCTGGTTGGGGACAGTGGATGCTGGTTGGGACAGTGGCTGCTGGTTGGGGACAGTGGCTGCTGGTTGGGGACAGTGGCTGCTGGTTGGGGGCAGTGACCGTGCTGGTTGGGGACAGTGGCTGCTGGTTGGGGACAGTGGCTGCTGGTTGGGGACAGTGGCTGCTGGTTGGGGACAGTGGCTGCTGGTTGGGGACAGTGGATGCTGGTTGGGGACAGTGGCTGCTGGTTGGGGACAGTGACCGTGCTGGTTGGGGACAGTGGCTGCTGGTTGGGGACAGTGGCTGCTGGTTGGGGACAGTGGCTGATGGTTGGGACAGTGGCTGCTGGTTGGGGACAGTGGATGCTGGTTGGGGACAGTGGCTGCTGGTTGGGGACAGTGGCTGCTGGTTGGGGGCAGTGGCTGCTGGTTTGGGGGCAGTGGCTGCTGGTTTGGGGACAGTGACCGTGCTGGTTTGGGGACAGTGGCTGCTGGTTGGGGACAGTGGCTGTTGGTTGGGGACAGTGGTTGCTCTTTGGGGACAGTGGCTGCTGGTTGGGGACAGTGGCTGATGGTTGGGACAGTGACTGCTAGTTGGGGACAGTGGCTGCTGGTTGGGGACAGTGACCGTGCTGGTTGGGGACAGTGGCTGCTGGTTGGGGACAGTGGCTGCTGGTTGGGGACAGTGACCGTGCTGGTTGGGGACAGTGGCTGCTGGTTGGGACAGTGGCTGCTGGTTGGGGACAGTGACCGTGCTGGTTGGGGACAGTGGCTGCTGGTTGGGGACAGTGGCTGCTGGTTGGGGACAGTGGCTGCTGGTTGGGGACAGTGACCGTGCAGGGGATGGGCACAATGGAAATGTGAAGCTCGTTCAAGGAACAGCTACTGCGTGCCCTTGATAAGTATGTACCTGTCAGGCAGGGAGGAAGTGGTCGAGCGAGGGAACCGTGGTTTATTAAAGCAATTGAATCACTTGTCAAGAGGAAGAAGGAGGCTTATGTAAAGATGAGACGTGAAGGTTCAGTTAGGGCACTTGAGAGTTATAAGTTAGCTCGGAACGATCTAAAGAGAGATCTAAGTAGAGCCAGGAGGGGACATGAAAAGTCTTTGGCAGGTAGGATCAAGGATAACCCTAAAGATTTCTATAGATATGTCAGGAATATAGCGGCAGGTTTAGCACACTGGGCTAAATCGCTGGCTTTTAAAGCAGACCAAGGCAGGCCAGCAGCACAGTTCAATCCCGTACCAGCCACCCCGAACATGCCCCGGAATGTGGCGACTAGGGGCTTTTCACAGTAACTTCATTGAAGCCTACTCGTGACAATAAGCGATTTTCATTTCATTTCATTTCAAAAGAATGACGAGGGTAAGAGCAGGGCCAGTCAAGGACAGTAGTGGGAAGTTGTGCGTGGAGTCCGAGGAGATGCTAAATGAGTATTTTTCGCCTGTATTCACACAGGAAAAAGACTGTGTTGTCGAGGAGAATACTGAGGTACAGGCTCCTAGACTAGAAGGGCTTGTGGTTCATAAGGAGGAGGTGTTAGTGATTCTGGAAAGGGTGAAAATAGTCCCCTGGGCCGGATGGGATTTATCCTAGGATTCTCTGGGAAGCTCGGGAGGAGATTGCTGAGCCTTTGGCTTTGACCTTTAAGTCATCATTGTCTACAGGAATAATGCCAGTGGACTGGAGGATAGTAAATGTTGTCCCCTTGTTCAAGAAGTGGAGTAGAGACAACCCCGGTAACTATAGACCAGTGAGCCTTACTTCTGTTGTGGGAAAAGTCTTGGAAAGGTTTATAAGAGATAGCATGTATAATCATCTGGAAAGGAATAATTTGATTAGGGATAGTCAACACGGTTTTGTGAAGGGTAGGTCGTGCCTCACAAACCTTATTGAGTTCTTTGAGAAGGTGACCAAACAGGTGGATAAGGGTAAAGCAGTTGATGTGTGTATGGATTTCATTAAAGCGTTTGATAAGGTTCCCCACGGTAGGTTAATAACAGGAAGACTGAGTACTGGGCTAATGGTAAGATTCTTGGTAGTGTGGATGAGCAGAAAGATCTTGGTGTCCATGTCCATTGATCCTTGAAAGTGCTGGTAGGGGCTGGTTTAGCTCACTCAGCTAAATCGCTGGCTTTTAAAGCAGGCCAGCAGCACGGTTCGATTCCCGTACCAGCCTCCCCGGACAGGCACCGGAATGTGGCGACTAGGGGCTTTTCACAGTAACTTCATTGAAGCCTACTCGTGACAATAAGCGATTTTCATTTTCAAGTTGCCACCCAGGTTGAGAGGGTTGTTAAGAAGGCGTACGGTGTGTTAGCTTTTATTTGTAGAGGGATTGAGTTTCGGAGCCATGAGGTCATGTTGCAGTTGTACAAATCTCTGGTGCGGCCGCATTTGGAGTATTGCGTGCAGTTCTGGTCGCCGCATTATGGGAAGAATGTGGAAGCATTGGAAAGGGTACAGAGGAGATTCACCAGGATGTTGCCTGGTATGGAGGGAAGATCTTATGAGGAAAGGCTGAGGGACTTGAGGCTGTTTTCGTTGGAGAGAAGAAGGTTAAGAGGTGACTTAATTGAGGCAGACAAGATGATCGGGGATTAGATAGGGTGGACAGTGAGAGCCTTTTTCCTCGGATGGTGATGTCTAGCACGAGGGGACATAGCTTTAAATTGAGGGGAGATAGATATAAGACAGATGTCAGAGGTAGGCTCTTTACACAGAGAGTAGTAAGGGTGTGGAATGCCGTGCCTGCTACAGTAGTGGACTCGCCAACATTAAGGGCATTTAAATGATCATTGGATAGGCATATGGATGATAAGGGAATAGTGTAGATGGGCTTTAGAGGGGTTTCACGGTTCGGCGCAACATCGAGGGCCGAAGGGCCTGTACTGCGCTGTAATGTTCTATGACTGTGTTGGTTGTGGAAGTGATCCTGTTGTTGGGTTAGGGTTAGGTTGGGGCTAGAGTTAGGGTTAGGGTTGGGGTTGGGGTTAGGGTTGGGGTTTGGGTCAGGTTGGGAGCAGTGACCATGCTGTTGGGTTAGGGTTAGAGTTGGGTTGGGGCTAGAGTTAGGGTCAGGGTTAGGGTTCGGGTCGGCGGTAGGGTCAGGTTGGGGGCAGTGACCGTGCTGTTGAGTTCGGCTTAGGGTTAGGTTGGGGCTAGACTTAGGGTTAGGGTCGGGGTTAGGGTTCGAGTTAGGGTCGGGGTTAGGGTCAGGTTGGGGGCAGTGACCGTGCTGTTGGGTTAGGGCTTGTTTGGGGTTAGGGTTAGGGTCAGGTTGGGGGCAGCGTCCGTATTGTTGGGTTAGGGTTAGGTTGGGGCTAGAGTTAGGGTTAGGGTCAGGTTTGGGGCAGCGACCGTGTTGTTGGGTTAGGGTTAGGGTCAGGTTGGGGGCAGTGACCGTGCTGTTGGGTTAGGGTCAGGGTTAGGGTCAGGTTGGGGGCAGTGACCGTGCTGTTGGGTTAGGGCTAGTTTGGGGTTAGGGTTAGGGTCAGGTTGGGGGCAGCAACCGTATTGTAGGGTTGGGTTAGGGTTAGGGTCAGGTTGGGGGCAGCGACCGTATTGTTGGGTTAGGGTTAGGGTCTGGTTGGGGGCAGCGACCGTATTGTTGGGTTAGGGTTAGGGTCAGGTTGGGGGCAGTGACCGTGCTGTTGGGTTAGGGCTAGTTTGGGGTTAGGGTTAGGGTCAGGTTGGGGGCAGCAACCGTATTGTAGGGTTGGGTTAGGGTCAGGTTGGGGGCAGCGACCGTATTGTTGGGTTAGGGTTAGGTTGGGGCTAGAGTTAGGGTCGGGGTCAGGTTGGGGGCAGTGACCGTGCTGTTGGGTTAGGGTTAGGTTGGGGACAGTGACCGTGTTGGTTGTGGAAGAGACCCTGCTGTAGGGTTAGGGTTAGGTTGGGGCTAGGGTTAGGGTTCGGGTTAGGGTCGGGATTAGGGTCAGGTTGGGGGCAGTGACCGTGCTGTTGGGTTAGGGTCGGGTTTAGGGTCAGGTTGGGGGCAGTGACCGTGCTGTTGGGTTAGGGTCGGGGTTAGGGTCAGGTTGGGGGCAGCGACCGTGCTGTTGGGTTAGGGTCGGGGTTAGGGTCAGGTTGGGGGCAGCGACCGTATTGTTGGGTTAGGTTGGGTTAGGGTTAGGGTTAGGTTGGTGGCAGTGACCGTGCTGTTGGGTTAGGGTTAGGGTTTGGGTTAGGGTCGGGGTTAGGGTCAGGTTGGGGGCAGTGACCGTGCTGTTGGGTTAGGGTTAGGGTTAGGTTGGGGCTAGAGTTAGGGTTAGGGTCGGGGTTAGGGTTTGGGTTAGGGTCAGTGTTAGGGTCAGGTAGGGGGCAGTGACCGTGCTGTTGGGTTAGGGCTAGTTTGGGGTTAGGGTTAGGGTCAGGTTGGGGGCAGCGACCGTATTGTTGGGTTAGGTTGGGTTAGGGTTAGGTTGGTGGCAGTGACCGTGCTGTTGGGTTAGGGTCGGGGTTAGGGTTAGGTTGGGGGCAGTGACCCTGCTGTAGGGTTAGGGTTAGGTTGGGGCTAGGGTTAGGGTTAGGGTCGGGATTAGGGTCAGGTTGGGGGCAGTGACCGTGCTGTTGGGTTAGGGTTAGGGTTAGGTTGGGGCTCGAGCTAGGGTTAGGGTCGGGGTTAGGGTTTGGGTTAGGGTCAGTGTTAGGGTCAGGTAGGGGGCAGTGACTGTGCTGTTGGGTTAGGGCTAGTTTGGGGTTAGGGTTTGGGTCAGGTTGGGGGCAGTGACCGTGCTGTTGGGTTAGGGCTAGTTTGGGGTTAGGGTTAGGGTCAAGTTGGGGGCAGCGACCGTATTGTTGGGTTAGGGTTAGGTTGGGTTAGGGTTAGGGTTAGGTTGGTGGCAGTGACCGTGCTGTTGGGTTAGGGTCGGGGTTAGGTTGGGGACAGTGACCGTGTTGGTTGTGGAAGTGACCCTGCTGTAGGGTTAGGGTTAGGTTGGGGCTAGGGTTAGGGTTCGGGTTAGGGTCGGGATTAGGGTCAGGTTGGGGGCAGTGACCGTGCTGTTGGGTTAGGGCTAGTTTGGGGTTAGGGTTAGGGTCAGGTTGGGGGCAGTGACCGTGCTGTTGGGTTAGGGCTAGTTTGGGGTTAGGGTTAGGGTCAGGTTGGGGGCAGCGACCGTATTGTTGGGTTAGGTTGGGTTAGGGTTAGGGTTAGGTTGGTGGCAGTGACCGTGCTGTTGGGTTAGGGTCGGGGTTAGGTTGGGGACAGTGACCGTGTTGGTTGTGGAAGTGACCCTGCTGTAGGGTTAGGGTTAGGTTGGGGCTAGGGTTAGGGTTCGGGTTAGGGTCGGGATTAGGGTCAGGTTGGGGGCAGTGACCGTGCTGTTGGGTTCGGGTCGGGGTTAGGGTTAGGGTCGGCGTCCGGGTTAGGGTCGGGGTTAGGGTCAGGTTGGGGCAGTGACCGTGCTGTTGGGTTAGGGTTAGGGTTAGGTTGCGGTCGGGGTTAGGGTTAGGTTGGGTTAGCGTTCTGGTACGGGTCGGGGTTAGGGTTAGAGATAGGGGGCGAAATTCTCCGACCCCACGCAGGGTCGGAGAATAGGCGGGAAGCGGCGTTATTTCCGCTCCCGCAGGTTTTTCAATTCTCCCGTCGGTCATAAACCGGCGTTGTGCAAATCCCGCCGGCAGCCTGTGAAAACAGCTGGCGCCGGCGGGATTTCATTTTTTTAAAACTTACCTCAAATCTCCGGCCCGGATGGGCCGAAGTCCCGCCACTGGGAGGCCTTCTCCCGCCGCCGAGGTTTAAACCACCTCTGGAACGGTGGGCTCAGCGGCGCGAGCAGGCCCCCGGGGTCCTGGGGGGGGCGGGGTCGATCGGACCCGGGGGGGTGCCCCCACGGAGGCCTGGCCCGCGATCGGGGCCCCCCGCTCACTCCGCGGGGCAGTGCCGTGGGGGCACTCTTTCTCCTTCCGCGCCGCCACGGCCTCCGCCATGGCGGACGCGGAGGAGAACCCCGCATCGCGCATGCGCCGGCAGTGACATCAGCGGCCAGCTGCCGCTGACGTCACTGCCGGCGCATGCGCCGACCGCCGAAAGCCTTTCGGCCAGCCCCGCTTCCGACTGCGCCGGGTGTTTGCGCCAGTCTTCTGGTGCAAACTGCTCCGGCGCGGGGCTGGCCCCCAAAGGTGGGGAGAATTCCCCACCTTTGGGGAGGCGCGACCCCTGAGTGGTTGGCGCCACTCCCCTACGCCGGCACCCTCCGTCACGCCGGGTAGGGGAGAATCCAGCCCCGAGATAGAGAAATACAGCACAGAACAGGCCTTTCGGCCCACGATGTTGTGCCAAACTTTTGTCCTAGGTTAATCATTGAATTTTGGACAATTTTTCATGGCCAATCTACCCAACTTGCACATCTTTGGACTGTGGGAGGAAACCGGAGTACCTGGAGGAAACCCACGCAGTCACGGGGAGGATGTGCAGACTCCACACAGACAGTGACCCAAGTTGAAATCGAACTTGGGACCCTGGAGCTGTGAAGCAATTGTGCTATCCACAATGCTACCGTGCTGCCCTTAAGAAGTTAACCTACTCTCCATTTTATCCAGCCTAATCCATGTACCTATCCAATAGCCGCTTGAAGGTCCCTAATTTTTCCGACTCAACTACTTCCACAGGCAGTGGATTCCATGCCCCCACTACTCTCTGGGTAAAGAACCTACCTCTGACATCCCCTCTATATCTTCCACCATTTATCTTAAATTTATGTCCCCTTGTCGGGGTTAGTGTTAGGGTTAGGTTGGGTTAGGGGTTGGGTTAGGGTTAGGTTGGGGTTGGGTTGGGTTAGGGTCGGGGTTAGGGTTAGGTTGGGTTAGGGTACGGGTCGGGGTTAGGGTTAGGTTGGGGTTGGGTTAGGGTACGGGTCGGGGTTAGGGTTAGGTTGGGTTAGGGTACTGGTCGGGGTTAGGGTTAGGGTTCGGGTACGGGTCGGGGGTTAGGGTTAGGTTGGGTTAGGGCACAGAGGACCAGACGGGCTTCGTCAAAGGTAGACAGCTTACCGCGAACATCAGGCGCCTGCTGAACGTGATAATGACCCCCTCCGGGGAGAGAACACAAGAGGTGATCGTCTCCCTGGACGCAGAAAAGGCCTTCGACAGAGTCGAATGGAAATACCTCATAGAGGTACTGGAGCGGTTCGGGCTTGGAACAGGGTTCACAGCTTGGGTAAAGCTCCTGTACAACGCTCCCATGGCGAGTGTACGGACCAACAATACCAACTCCCAATACTTCCAGCTGCACAGGGGCACCAGACAAGGATGCCCACTGTCCCCGCTGCTGTTCGCACTAGTAATCGAACCGCTAGCAATCGCGCTCAGGGCAGCAAAAAATTGGAGGGGGATCCGAAGGGGAGGTAGAGAGCACAGAGTCTCACTCTATGCGGATGATCTGCTCCTCTATATCTCGGACCCACAAAGCAGCATGGACGGAATCATAGCGCTCCTGAAAGAGTTTGGAGCCTTCTCGGGCTACAAACTCAACATGAGCAAAAGTGAAATCTTCCCAGTACACCCGCAAGGGGGGGGGGGGGGGGCAGCGCTAAAGGGCCTGCCGTTCAAACAAGCCCGAAATAAATTCCGCTACCTGGGGATCCAAATAGCCCATGACTGGAAAGGGATCCACAAATGGAACCTCACCAGCCTGACGGAGGAAGTTAAAAAGGACATGCAAAGATGGAACACACTCCCGCTCTCCCTCGCGGGGAGAGTCCAGACGATCAAAATGAACGTACTGCCCAGGTTCCTTTTCCTGTTTAGATCCATTCCGACCTACATCCCCAAGGCCTTTTTCAAAGCGCTGGACAAACATATCATGGCGTTCGTATGGGGGGGTAAAAATGCTAGGATCCCAAAGAAGGTCATACAAAAAACAAAATCCAGGGGGGGGCTAGCCCTCCCGAATCTACAATTCTACCACTGGGCGGCAACAGCCGAGCGAGTAAGGGGATGGATCCAGGAGCCAGAAGCCGAGTGGGTGCGTGCGGAGGAGGCCTCCTGCATGGGAACCTCCCTCCGGGCCCTCGCCACGGCAGCACTCCCATCCCCACCCAAAAAACACTCCACCAGCCCAGTGGTGACAGCCACCCTCCAATCCTGGAACCAACTGCGGCAGCAATTTGGCCTGTACAAAATGTCGGACAAGGCTCCCATCTGCAACAACCATAGGTTCAAACCAGCACTGACCGACGCCACCTTCAAAAGGTGGAGGCAGGACGGGGGGACACTGACAGTCAGGGACCTATACACGGACGACAGGATCGCAACACTGGACGAACTGACAGAGAAATTTCAGCTAGCTGGGGGGAACGAGCTACGGTACCTGCAGCTCAAAAACTTCCTACGAAAGGAGACAAGGACGTCCCCACAACCGCCACGACAGACACTACTGGAAGACCTACTGGACGCAAGTATCCTAGAGAAAGGGAACTGTAGTGACATGTATGACCGACTGGTAGATAGGGACGACACCGTACTGGACGCAACAAGAAGGAAATGGGAGGACGACCTGGGGATGGAGATAGGGTGGGGACTCTGGAGCGAAGCACTGCATAGGGTCAACTCCACCTCCACGTGCGCAAGGCTCAGCCTGACGCAACTAAAAGTGGTACATAGAGCCCACTTAACGAGAAACCGTATGAGTAGGTTCTTGCCGGAGGTGGAGGACAAATGTGAGCGGTGCCAAAGAGGCCCGGCCAACCACGCCCACATGTTCTGGTCTTGCCCCAGACTTGTGGAGTACTGGACAGCCTTCTTCGAGGCTATGTCCAGAGTGGTGGGGGTGAGGGTGGAGCCATGCCCGATAGTGGCGGTCTTCGGGGTTTCAGACCAGCCAGATCTATTCCTGGGGAGGAGGGCGGACGCCCTTGCCTTTGCCTCCCTGATTGCCTGCCGTAGAATCCTGTTTGGCTGGCGGTCAGCAGCACCACCCAGAGCTGCAGACTGGCTGTCCGACCTCTCGGAATCTCTCCAAATGGAGAAAATCAAATTTGCCATCCGAGGGTCGGACGACGGCTTCCACAGAACGTGGGAGCCATTCATGCAACTGTTCCGGGACCTGTTTGTGGCCAACGTACATGAGGAAGAATAGTCGGGTGGCCAAGAACCAGGGGAAAATGGACGGGAATCGGGGGAAGGTGGCCGGGGGGGGGGGGGGGGGGCTACGGGCTCGGTGTGGGGGTTTGATGGCAGGCCAAGGCCCAGGACCAAACTATAAATGGATGCCTATAAACGTGTGCCTCGGCCATGTTGGGGAATGTAGGGTATGTATGCTGGCTAGAGGGGGCGGCCACAATTGTTGTTGTGAGGATGCTTACCTGTAAATATTCATGTTAAATTTTTGTGTTTTCCTTTTTTTTTTCTCTCTCTCTAATGACTTGTAATCTGTCATATATAAAATATGAAAACTCAATAAAAAAACATTTATAAAAAAAAAAGGTTGGGTTAGGGTTAGGTTGGGTAAAGGTTCGGGTACGGGTCGGGGTTAGGGTTAGGTTGGGGTTGGGTTAGGGTACGGGTCGGGGTTAGGGTTAGGTGGGGTTAGGGTTTGGGTATGGGTTAGGGTTAGATTGGGTTAGGGTTAGGGTCGGGGTTAGGGTTCGGGTTAGGGTACGGGTCGGGGTTAGGTGGGGTTAGGGTTCGGGTTAGGGTTCGGGTACGGGTCGGGGTTAGGGTTCGGGTATGGGTCAGGGTTAGGATTAGGTTGGATTAGAGTTGGGTTAGGGTTCGGGTACGGGTCGGGGTTAGGGTTAGGGTTGTGCTAGGGTTATGGTACGGTCGGGGGTTAGGGTTAGGGTTGTGCTAGGGTTAGGGTACGGTCGGGGTTAGGGTTAGGGTTGTGCTAGGGTTCGGGTACGGGTCGGGGTTAGGGTTAGGATTGTGTTAGGGTTCAGGTCAGGGATAGGGTCAGGGTTAGGTTGGGTTAGCGTTGTGTTCGGGTTAGAGTTCGGGTACGGGTCGGGGTTAGGGTTAGGATTGTGTTAGGGTTAGGGTACGGGTCGGGGTTAGGGTTAGGTTGGGGTAGGGTTGTGTTAGGGTTAGGTTGGGTTAGGGTTCGGGTACGGGTCGGGGTTAGGGTACGGGTCGGGGTTAGGGTTCGGGTATGGGTCAGGGTTAGGATTAGGTTGGATTAGAGTTGGGTTAGGGTTCGGGTACGGGTTGGGGTTAGGGTTAGGGTTGTGCTAGGATTAGGGTACGGGTCGGGGGTTAGGGTTAGGGTTGTGCTAGGGTTAGGGTACGGTCGGGGTTAGGGTTAGGGTTGTGCTAGGGTTCGGGTACGGGTCGGGGTTAGGGTTAGGATTGTGTTAGGGTTCAGGTCAGGGATAGGGTCAGGGTTAGGTTGGGTTAGCGTTGTGTTCGGGTTAGAGTTCGGGTACGGGTCGGGGTTAGGGTTAGGATTGTGTTAGGGTTAGGGTACGGGTCGGGGTTAGGGTTAGGTTGGGGTAGGGTTGTGTTAGGGTTAGGTTGGGTTAGGGTTCGGGTACGGGTCGGGGTTAGGGTTCGGGTACGGGTACGGGTCGGGGTTATGGTTGGGTTGGGTTAGGGTTAGGGTTGGGTTAGTGTTATCGTTAGGGTTCGGTACGGGTCGGGGTTAGGGTTGAGTCTGGGTTAGGTTTTAGGGTTAGGTTGGGGTAGGGTTTGTTAGCGTTAGGTTGGTTTAGGGTTGTGTTAGGGTTCGGGTACGGGTCGGGTTAGGTTGGTTAGGGTTGGGTTGGGTTAGGGTTGGGTTAGTGTTATCGTTGGGGTTCGGGTACGGGTCGGGGTTAGGGTTGAGTCAGGGTTAGGGTTGGGTTAGGGTTACGGGTCGGGGTTAGGGTTAGGTTAGTGTTATCGTTAGGGTTCGGTACGGGTTGGGGTTAGGGTTGAGTCAGGGTTAGGGTTGGGTTAGGGTTACGGGTCGGGGTTAGGGTTCGGGTTGGGTTAGGGTACGGGTTAGGGTTGGGTTAGGGTTAGGGTCAGGTTGGGGGCAGTGACCCTGTGCTTCTGCCCAGCTGCTGAATGTCAGGTTTGTAGTGAGCGGCAGGGTGTAATGGAGACTCCTGTCCTGCGGGTGGCGCTGTCGGCCCGGGAGCCGCCGCCGGCAGTTGGGTGGGAGCCGGCGGACGGGAGAAGCGGCTCCGGGGGGCGGCCGGACCGGGAGCTGCTGTCACGGTGAAGGAGGCTGTCCGGAGCGGCTGGACTTGGTCGGGCCTCGGGCTTGTCCGTCATCGCAGTCACCCGGCAGCCGGCAGCATGACCCAGGCGGCATCCCCAGGACAGCCCGAGACCGGCCGGAGCCGCGGCACCGAGTCCGGGAGCTGAGGTGAGCGGGAGCCGGACACTGAGGGAGGGGGTCTCGGTGCTGAGTTCCGGCAGCGTTTATTTCTTTAACTAAATTGTTTTGAAGTTTAATTGATTCCCTCGCGGTCCCCCCTCACCCCCCCCCCCCCCAGCCTCACACCCCCCCCCCCCCCCAGCCTCACACCCGCTGACCCCCAGCCTCACACCCGCTGACCCCCAGCCTCACACCCCCCCCCCCAGCCTCACCCCCCCCCCCCCCAGCCTCACACCCCCCCCCAGCCTCACCCCCCCCCCAGCCTCACCCCCCCCCAGCCTCACACCCCCCCCCACCCCCCCCAGCCTCACCCCCCCCCCAGCCTCACACCCCCCCCCCCCCAGCCTCACACCCCCCCCCCCCAGCCTCACACCCCCCCCCCAGCCTCACCCCCCCCCAGCCTCACACCCCCCCCACCCCCCCAGCCTCACACCCCCCCCACCCCCCCCAGCCTCACACCCCCCCCCCCCAGCCTCACACCCCCCCCCCCAGCCTCACCCCCCCCCAGCCTCACACCCCCCCCACCCCCCCAGCCTCACACCCCCCCCACCCCCCCCAGCCTCACACCCCCCCCCCAGCCTCACCCCCCCCCAGCCTCACACCCCCCCCACCCCCCCAGCCTCACACCCCCCCCCCCCAGCCTCACACCCCCCCCCCCCAGCCTCACACCCCCCCCCCCCCAGCCTCACACCCCCCCCCCAGCCTCACACCCCCCCCCCCAGCCTCACACCCCCCCCCCCAGCCTCACACCCCCCCCCCCAGCCTCACACCCCCCCCCAGCCTCACCCCCCCCCCAGCCTCACACCCCCCCCCCCAGCCTCACATCCCCCCCCCCCCCAGCCTCACATCCCCCCCCAGCCTCACCCCCCCCCCCACCCTCACCCCCCCCCCCCACCCTCACACCCCCCCCCCCACCCTCACACCCCCCCCCCCCACCCTCACACCCCCCCCCCCAGCCTCACACCCCCCCCCCACCCCCACACCCCCCCCCCACCCCCCCCCCCCCCCACCCCCCACCCCCCCACCCCCCCACCCCCCCCACCCCCCCACCCCCCCACCCCCCCCCCCCACCCCCCCCCCCACCCCCCCCCCACCCCCCCCCCCCACCCCCCCCCCACCCCCCCCCCCACCCCCCCCCCACCCCCCCCCCACCCCCCCCCCCCCCCCCCCCCCCCACCCCCCCCCCCACCCCCCCCCCCACCCCCCCCCCCCCCCCCCCCCCCCCACCCACCCCCCCCACCCCCCCCCCCCCCCCCCCCCACCCCCCCACCCACCCCCCCCACCCCCCCCACCCCCCCCCCACCCACCCCCCCCACCCCCCCCCCCACCCCCCCCCCCCCCCCCCCCCCCCCCCCCCCACCCCCCCCCCCCCAGCCTCACCCCCCCCCCCCCAGCCTCACCCCCCCCCCCCAGCCTCACCCCCCCCCCCAGCCTCACCCCCCCCCCCCAGCCTCACCCCCCCCCCCCCGGCCTCACCCCCCCCCCCCCCCCGGCCTCACCCCCCCCCCCCCCGGCCTCACCCCCCCCCCCCCGGCCTCACCCCCCCCCCCCCCCGGCCTCATCCCCCCCCAGCCTCATCCCCCCCCAGCCTCATCCCCCCCCAGCCTCATCCCCCCCCCGGCCTCATCCCCCCCCCAGCCTCATCCCCCCCCAGCCTCATCCCCCCCCAGCCTCATCCCCCCCCAGCCTCATCCCCCCCAGCCTCATCCCCCCCCAGCCCCATCCCCCCCCCCATCCCCCCCCCCCAGCCCCATCCTCCCCCCAGCCTCATCCCCCCCCCCAGCCTCACCCCCCCCCAGCCTCATCCCCCCCCAGCCTCATCCCCCCCCCAGCCTCACCCCCCCCCCCAGCCTCACCCCCCCCCCAGCCTCATCCCCCCCCCAGCCTCATCCCCCCCCAGCCTCATCCCCCCCCCAGCCTCATCCCCCCCCCAGCCTCATCCCCCCCCCAGCCTCATCCCCCCCCCAGCCTCATCCCCCCCCCAGCCTCATCCCCCCCCCAGCCTCATCCCCCCCCAGCCTCATCCCCCCCCCAGCCTCATCCCCCCCCAGCCTCATCCCCCCCCCAGCCTCATCCCCCCCCCAGCCTCATCCCCCCCCCAGCCTCATCTCCCCCCCCAGCCACAAACCTCATCTCCCCCCCAGCCTCATCTCCCCCCCCCAGCCTCATCCCCCCCCCAGCCTCATCCCCCCCCAGCCTCATCCCCCCCCCAGCCTCATCCCCCCCCCCAGCCTCATCCCCCCCCCCAGCCTCATCCCCCCCCCAGCCTCATCCCCCCCCCAGCCTCATCCCCCCCCCAGCCTCATCCCCCCCCAGCCTCATCTCCCCCCCCCAGCCTCATCTCCCCCCCCCAGCCTCATCCCCCTCCCCCAGCCTCATCCCCCCCCCCCAGCCTCATCCCCCCCCAGCCTCATCCCCCCCCCAGCCTCATCCCCCCCCCCCAGCCTCATCCCCCCCCCCCAGCCTCATCCCCCCCCCCAGCCTCATCCCCCCCCCAGCCTCATCCCCCCCCCCAGCCTCATCCCCCCCCCCAGCCTCATCCCCCCCCCCAGCCTCATCCCCCCCCCCAGCCTCATCCCCCCCCTCCAGCCTCATCCCCCCCCTCCAGCCTCATCCCCCCCCCAGCCTCATCCCCCCCCCCCAGCCTCACCCCCCCCCAGCCTCATCCCCCCCCCAGCCTCATCCCCCCCCCAGCCTCATCCCCCCCCCCAGCCTCATTCCCCCCCCCAGCCTCATCCCCCCCCCCAGCCTCATACCCCCCCCAGCCTCATCCCCCCCCCAGCCTCATCCCCCCCCCCAGCCTCATACCCCCCCCAGCCTCATACCCCCCCCCCAGCCTCATACCCCCCCCAGCCTCATCCCCCCCCCCAGCCTCATCCCCCCCCCAGCCTCATCCCCCCCCCAGCCTCATCCCCCCCCCAGCTTCATCCCCCCCCCAGCTTCATCCCCCCCCCAGCCTCATCCCCCCCCAGCTTCATCCCCCCCCAGCCTCATCACCCCCCCCCAGCTTCATCCCCCCCCAGCCTCATCCCCCCCCCAGCTTCATCCCCCCCCCAGCTTCATCCCCCCCCCAGCTTCATCCCCCCCCCAGCTTCAATCCCCCCCCCAGCCTCATCCCCCCCCCCAGCCTCATCCCCCCCCCCAGCTTCATCCCCCCCCCAGCCTCATCCCCCCCCCAGCCTCATCCCCCCCAGCCTCATCCCCCCCCCAGCCTCATCCCCCCCAGCCTCATCCCCCCCCCCAGCCTCATCCCCCCCCCAGCCTCATCCCCCCCCCAGCCTCATCCCCCCCCCAGCCTCATCCCCCCCCCCCACCTCATCCCCCCCCCCAGCCTCAATCCCCCCCCCCAGCCTCATCCCCCCCCCAGCCTCATATCCCCCCCCCCAGCCTCATCCCCCCCCCCAGCCTCATCCCCCCCCCAGCCTCATCCCCCCCCCAGCCTCATCCCCCCCCCAGCCTCATCCCCCCCCCAGCCTCATCCCCCCCCCAGCCTCATCCCCCCCCCCAGCCTCATCCCCCCCCCCAGCCTCATCCCCCCCCCCCAGCCTCATCCCCCCCCCCCAGCCTCATCCCCCCCCCCCCAGCCTCATCCCCCCCCCCCCAGCCTCATCCCCCCCCCCCAGCCTCATCCCCCCCCCCCAGCCTCATCCCCCCACTCTGTGATATAATGTTTCATGTCTTGTCATTTATGGATCATTGTCTTCAGTGGTGGGTTGACAGGACTTGTCTCTCAGATGTGGATTTAGGACTGAGTTTAGGAGGAACTTCTTCACCCAAAGGGTTGTGAATCTATGGAATTCCTTGCCCAGTGAAGCAGTTGAGGCTCCTTCATTACATGTTTTTAAGGTAAAGATAGATAGTTTTTTGAAGAATAAAGGGATTAAGGGTTATGGTGTTCGGGCCGGAAAGTGGAGCTGAGTCCGTAAAAGATCAGCCATGATCTCAGTGAATGGCGGAGCAGGCTCGAGGGACCAGATGGCCTACTCCTGCTCCTAGTTCTTATGTTCTTATGTGAACAGGGCAGCTACGGGTGAGAGCTAGCCACGCAGTGAATCTTTTGAAATGAATTTGCAGCTTTGTAACACAATTACCAGCAGAGTTCTCTCCTGGTTCCCATCTCAGTGAAGATGCTGTTCATTTGCACTGCAGTGTCCTGTGCAATTATTAACCACACTGATGTTTGTGTGGTCTGTGTTATCGCCATGTGTGCTTTCAAATAGCTTTGCCCCTTAAATTATTTAGTTTTAAAATTATGCTGTGTGCAGCCCAAAGTTTTAAATGACCCCTAAAGAAAAGAAAGGGAGAGTTTGGAACAAAAGTAAAATGCTACAGATGCTGGAAATCTAAAACAGAAATGCTGGCCAACAGGTCAGAGAGAATGCATGGAGAGAGAGAGAGAGAGAAACAATTAACTTTTCAGCTCGATGGAGCTTTCGTCAAGCAGAACTTTTTATGATCTCGGGATGTCCTTACAGTGTTTCAGTGTGTCACCTTTGTGAGGTAGTGTAACGCAGTAGCCAATTTAGACACAGCAAGATTCCACAAGCATGATAATGAGCAGGGTGCCTGTTTTTAACGATGGCACAAATATTGGCAGGACACAGGGCACAAGAATTTCTAGTTGGTTTACTGTCAACGTGATGCCAAGTAAAGCCAGCAGCGATTATTACATAAGAACATAGCAGACAAAGACCATATGGCTCGTCGAGTCCGTTCTAAGTTCAACATGATCGTGGCTGGTCTCAGGCTTCACCTGCTCTTTGCTGCCCACTTCCAAACTCACTTGGTTCCCTGAAGCACCAAAAATCTGTTTATCCCGGTTTTCAATTTGTTCAACATTAGAGCACCCACAACACTCTGGGGTAGAGAATTCCAAAGATTCACAACCCTTTTTGTGAAGGAATTTCTCTCATTTTACTGCTAAATATCTAAGGAGGCGTCAGTCAGTGTCATTTGCTGAACATCTACGTGAGGTATACAGCATCACTGAGTCTATCCTTTCTGTGCTGCTGTTGGAGAAGCAGAATGGGTGGTATAGGTAGCTTGTGTTATCCCTTACTGTTGCTACTTGTGAGGTACTGTATGGAGTTTGACATTCCCCCTGTGTCTGTGTGGGTTTCCTCCGGGTGCTCCAGTTTCCTCCCACAGTCCAAAGATGTGCAGGTCAGGTGGATTGGCCATGATAAATTGCCCTTTAGTGTCGAGGGATGTGCAGGTTAGTTATGGGGATAGGGTGGGGGTAGACTGGGCGTGGACAGGAGTAGTGCCCTTTCAAAGGGTAGGTATAGACTCAATGGGCCGAATGGCTTCCTCCTGAAATGAAATGAAAATAGCTTATTGTCACAAGTAAGCTTCAAATGAAGTTACTTCGGGGCCTGTTCGGGGAGGCTGGTACAGGAATTGAACCGTGCTGCTGGCCTGCCTTGGTCTGCTTTGAAAGCCAGCGATTTAGCCCAGTGTGCTAACCCAGCCCCAGAACTGTACTGTAGGGATTCTATATTTCTATGTGATCCCCAATCTTTGGTCCTCTCTGATCAGGGACCCCATGTATTTGCTTGTGAATGGCAGCTGAGAAATTACCCCTTCTCCAATCCTTTGATTTGATTTATTATTGTCACATGTATTAGTATACAGTGAAAAGTATTGTTTCTTGCATTATATACAGACAACGCATATCGTACATAGGGAAGGAAGGAGAAACTGCAGAATATATTCCTGGACAATTACCCCTAATCGCCACAGCACAAACCCTAGGAAACTACGTTTGCTTATAGGCTGAAGTGGGCGAGGTGCCCATGGATTTGTGACCCAGATGATAGTTGCTGATCTCCAGCCAACAAAAATGTTGATCTCAGTCTTAAAAGCTCTATTGACCTCTAGCATGCACAGTTTCCTGGGACAGAGTCCTTCCTGAATTTCCTTTTTAACCTCCTTAACTCTAATTTTAAGATTAGGCATTTTAACCTGGCCTTGCTCACCAGAGGAAATAGTTCCTCCGTATATCCTTTTGAATCCTTTAATATCTCAATTAGATCACCCCTCAACTCTAAAGTTTTGGGAATACCAACCAGGTTTATGCAAGCGGACCTGAATTAATTATCCCTTTTGAGCCCTGGTGAATCTATATATTCATCCTGACGATCAGTGCCCAGACTAAATGCAATAGTCCAAATCATTGTGGGGTTCTTGACCCAAATGTTGTGATTTAAAAAAAAAAAACAACAACAAAATAAACAAGATACATGAAACCATAAACATAGTGCAAAAACCGTTTACCTTTCGTACAGGTCCCCCCCCCCCCCGCCCCACTGATGATTAATTTTCTGCGAAGAAGTTGATGAACGGTTTCCACCTCTGGGCGAACCCTAACAGTGACCCTCTCAAGGCGAACTTGATTTTCTCCAAACAGAGAAAGCTAGCCATGTCCGATAGCCAGGTCTCCGACTTCGGGTGCTTTGGGTCCCACCATGCCAATAGTATCCGTCTCCGGGCTACCAGGGAAGCAAAGCCCAGAACAGCTGCCTCTCTCCTCCTGGAGTCCCGGATCCTGCGACGCCCTGAAAATCGCCACCTCTGTACTCAGCACCACCCTTGTTTTTAAAACCTTGGACATGACGTCCACAAACCCCTGTCAAAATCCCCAAAGCTTTGGACATGTCCAAAACATACGGACATGGGGGCAGCACGGTGGCACAGCGGGTTAGCCCTGCAGCCTCACGCCGCCGAGGTCCCAGGTTCAATCCTGGCTCTGGGTCACTGTCCGTGTGGAGTTTGCACATTCTCCCCGTGTTTGCCCCCATGTGGGTTTCGCCCCCACAACCCAAAGATGTGCACGGCAGGTGGATTGGCCACGCTAAATTGCCCCTTACTTGGAAAAAATTAATTGGGTACTCTAAATTTATAACAAAAAACAAATTTGAAAATTGAATTGGAAGGGAATTTGGCCACACAGTCACAGGTGTATAAGGAGTATAGTGGGGGCTGAGGACACAGCCCCTACTTTTTCGTTTTTGAGCTTGACCGGTCCAAGCCAGGGTCCATAACTATATTGAAGTCCCCTCCCATGACCAACCTGTGCGAGTCCAGGTCCGGTATCTTCCCCAGCATCCTCTTTATAAACTCCACATCATCCCAATTTGGCGCATATACATTCACTAACACCACCTGCACCCCCTCCAGTTTCCCACTGACCATAATGTACCGACATCCCACGTCCGAGACTATTCTACCCAGCTCAAACACCACCCACTTATTGATCAGGATCATGATCCCTCTAGTCTTTGAATCCAGTCCCGAATGAAACACCCAACTGACCCAGCCTGTCCTCAGTCTAACTTGGTCCGTTACCTTAAGTTACGTCGCCTGCAACATCACCACGTCCGCCTTCGATCCCCTAAGATGCGCAAACACACGTGCTCTTTTGACCGACCCATTTAACCCTCGTTCATTCCAGGTAATCAGCCTAGTTGGGGGGGCTCATTGCCCCCCCCCCCCCCAACCAATCAGTTATCCCCTTTTTTAGGCCCTCCGCCAGCCCGTGATCCGCGCCTCCACCGGTCCATCCCCAGGCAGCCCCCGACCTCTTCTCTGACCCTTAGCCCAAGTCCCTCCCTCGCCAGCAGAACATTCACTCCCCCCTCCTCCCCAGCAACAAAACCCTGTAACCCAATCCCTTTCCTAAACCAACATATGCACACCCCCTACTGTGCTGCTGGTTCCAAGCAAAACGAGAAACTTTTTGCAAAACAGAGAAACAAAACAGAGAAAACAGAAATACGAACGTTGCAGCCAAGTTCAAAAGTTCTCAGCCCTTCGTCAGCCCTTTCTTTCTTTCTTGCAAAGTCCAACGCATCCTCAGGCGACTCAAAATAAAAATGCTGATCCTCATGCGTGACCCAGAGACAGGCTGGGTATAACAGTCCAAACTTCACCCTTTTCTGGAAAAGGATCGCCCTGAGCTGATTGAAGCCTGCCCTCCTCCTGGCCACCTCCACACTCAGGTCTTGGTAAACCCGCAGGATGCTATTGTCCCACTTACAGCTCCGTGTCTGCTTGGCCCACTGCAGAATATGCTCCTTATCTGTGAACCTGTGGAATCTCACCACCATAGCCCTCGGGGCATCTCTCATTTGCAGCTTCTTCGCAGGTGCTCTGTCAGCCCTATCCACCTCCAATGGCCGGGAGAATGCCCCATACCCCAGCAGCTTCTCAAACATACCTGCGACATATACCCAACATCCGTTCCTTCGGACCTCTCCGGGAGCCCGACAATTCTTCGGTTCTCCCGGCGGGACCTACTCTCTAGGTCCTCCACCTTCTCCAGAAGCTTCTTTTTCTGCTCCCTCAGCATCCCCACCTCCAGCTCCACCGCGGTCTGATACTCCTCCTGCTCAGCCAGCGCCTTCTCCACCTTCTGGATTCCCCGATCCTGGGCGTCCAACCTGAGTTCCAGCCGCTCATTCAACGCTTTTATCGGGTCCAAGCAATGCCGTTTCTGCGTAGTGAAGCCCTCCTGGATGACTTGCATCAGCTACTCCATAGACTGCTGGGTTAACAAGCCAGAGGTTCGCCCCTCCGCCATGCTGTCCCCTGTTGCAACTACAGCCCAAGTCTCTTCTGTCTTCTTGTTTCTGCCCTTACGAACACTTCTAGTTCTTTTCTCCATGCATCGAAGTGGGAATTCAATAGAGAATTGCCACTGACATCCGTTCTACAATTTTAGCCCATTAAAAGATGGGGGAAAAGGTCCAAAAGTCCAACCAGAGTGGGAGTCACCAAATGTGCAACTTTGGGTTGTGGGGCGAAACCCACGCAAACACGGGGAGAATGTGCAAACTCCACACAGACAGTGACCCAGAACTGGGATCGAACCTGGGACCTCGGCGCCTTGAAGCAGCAGTGCGAACCCACTGCGCCACCGTGCTGCCCCAAATGTTGTGATTATAATGACGGTGAAACATTTGCCATCTTTACTCCTCTGAAACTGACAGCGGCCTCTGGCATCTGCATAGGCATAATTAAACATCAAGATCCATAACTTATCAGCGATTCCTTCGTAGGGAGTTCTGGTCAAGTTTTGGCAAATTAAATATTCAATATCACTAATTTGACAAGAGCTTACAACGGTAGTCTTGATGTTAAAAGCAAAAGTTATGCCTTATTGAATTAAGTTTAACTGGGTTTTTGACAACCCCATTGGCTCTGAAAATCGAATTGTATATTTTTGGAATATCAAATTATTCTATTCCTTGCTAAATCTCTACGTTTCTCAAATAAGATAAGTTTGATATCTTAATCCCTTGTGTATGTCCCACCTTTGTTTCGTTTTCTGTGAACTTATAAGAAGTATGACTTCCTGATTTGTGGCTTCTGAGAATTTGTCAATGTGATTTGCTGCTTAGCCAGTTTGATGACATCGCTGTTGCAGGGTATCAGAATTCTCTATAACTGACAGTAGAATAAAATTAATATTGGGAAAAGAGGAGTTAATGCTGCAGAGGTTGCTGGATTGTTTGTGGGCAGCTTTTTCTGTGAACAGCGGTGAGTGCAGTCACCTCGCATCAACATGAATATTGGTGAAAAAAATACACTCTCGAAGCTTTTCATCTTGCACCCATGGACAATTGCAAGAATACCAATGTCGGGGGAAGAGAAACGGGTGCTGATTGGTTAATAAGCGGTTTCTGGTGTTGCTATTGCGAATACAACAGTTGATGGTGTCTTACAGTTAACTGCTGAGCAATTTCTGAAATTTAAACCAGGCAGCTTGACTTGGACTGGTCAAGGCATTTCTTGTGGAATGAACCAGTGAATGGAAATCACTTATTTTGTTCAGCTGAAATGGATGCATGTGTACATGTTCTCTCTGTTTGCAAAGAGCAGGGCCCTGTGTATTAATATATGTGATACCCAGTTGTTATAGGCCAGGGTTTAGAAAACCCCAAAGTATATCATGGAGTTCACCTGACCTACAACTGTCTGTTTATTTTAGTTATGCTGAGCAAAATGGGGCTGGTTTAGCACAGGGCTAAAGAGCTGGCTTTTAAAGCAGACCAAGGCAGGCCAGCAGCACAGTTCAATTCCCGTACCAGCCTCCCTGAACAGGTGCCGGAATGTGGCGACTAGGGGCTTTTCACAGTAACTTCATTTGAAGCCCACTTGTGACAATAAGCGATTTTCATTTTCATAAGGGCCTACCTTTCAAGTGTTATTCAACAGAGGCCTTAAGCACTTTTAATCAAAAACAAACTTTATTCTTCAAATTTAGTTAACATTTTTATAAACACACATAGTAAGCATTTTTATCAACTACAAACATAAGCTACAGTAATCTATGTATCAAGTTTAATAAATTCCCCCCTTTAACTGTTCCAATTTAATAACAAGATGTCAGTGGTAGGGAAATTACTGAAGAGAATTCTTTGAGACAGAATCTACTCCCATTTGGAAGCAAATGGACGTATTAGTGAGAGGTAGCATAGTTTTGTGAAGGGGAGATAGTGTCTCACTAACTTGATAGAGTTTTTCGAAGAGGTCACAAAGATGATTGATGCAGGTAGGGCAGTGGATGTTGTCTATATGGACTTCAGTAAGGCCTTTGATAAGGTCCCTCATGGAAGACTGATATAAAAGGTGAAGTCACATGGGATCAGGGGTGAGCTGGCAAGGTGGATACAGAACTGGCTAAGTCATAGAAGGCAGAGAGTAGCAATGGAAGGGTGCTTTTCTAATTGGAGGGCTGTGACTAGTGGTATTCTGCAAGGATCAGTGCTGGGAACTTTGCTGTTTGTAGTATATATACAAATGATTTGGAGGAAAATGTAACTGGTCTGATTAGTAAGTTTGCAGCCGAAACAAAGGTTGGTAGAATTGTGGATAGTGATGAGGACTGTCAGAGTATATAGCAGGATTTAGATTATTTGCCGACTTGGTCGGAGTTTGGCAGATGGAGTTTAATCCGGACAAATGTGAGGTAGTGCATTTTGGAAGATCTAATGCAGGTAGGGAATATACAGTGAATGGTAGAACCCTAAAGAGTATTGCCAGTCGGAGAGATCTAGGTGTACAGGTCCACAGGTCACTGAAAGGGGCAACACAGGTGGAGAAGATAGTCAAGAATGCATACGGCATGCTTGCCTTCATTGGCCGGGGCATTGAGTATAAGAATTGGCAAGTCATGCTGCAGCTGTATAGAACCTTAGTTCGGCCACACTTGGAGTATAGTGTTCAATTCTGGTCACCACACCACCAGAAGGATGTGGAGGCTTTAGAGAGGGTGCAGAAGAGATTTCCCAGGATGTTGCCTGGTATGGAGGGCATTAGCTCTGAGGAGCGGTTGAATAAACTTGGTTTGTTCTCACTGGAACGACGGAGATTGAGGGGCGACCTGATGGAGGTCTACAAAATTATGAGGGGCATAGACAGAGTGGATAGTCAGAGGCTTTTCCCCAGGGTAGAGGGGTCAATCACTAGGGGGCATAGGTTTAAGGCGCGAGGGGCAAGGTTAGAGGAGATGTACGAGGCCAGTTTTTTACACAGAGGGTAGTGGGTGCCTGGAACTCGCTGCCGGAGGAGGTGGTGGAAGCAGGGACGATAGTGACTGGCAGATGGAATACAATGTTGACAAATGTGAGGTTATCCATTTTGGTAGGAATAACAGCAAACGGGATTATTATTTAAACGATAAAATATTAAAGCATGCCGCTGTTCAGAGAGACTTGGGTGTGCTAGTGCATGAGTCACAGAAGGTTGGTTTACAAGTGCAACAGGTGATTAAGAAGGCAAATGGAATTTTGTCCTTCATTGCTAGAGGGATGGAGTTTAAGACTAGGGAGGTTATGTTGCAATTGTATAAGGTGTTAGTGCGGCCACACCTGGAGTATTGTGTTCAGTTTTGGTCTCCTTACTTGAGAAAGGACGTACTGGCGCTGGAGGGTGTGCAGAGGAGATTCACTAGGTTAATCCCAGAGCTGAAGGGGTTGGATTATGAGGAGAGGATGTGCAGTCCAAAGATGTGCGGGTTAGGTGGATTGGCCATGCTAAATTGCCCGTAGTGTCCTAAAAAGTAAGGTTAAGGGGGGGGTTGTTGGGTTACGGGTATAGGGTGGATACGTGGGTTTGAGTAGAGTGATCATGGCTCGGCACAACATCGAGGGCCGAAGGGCCTGTTCTGTGCTGTACTGTTCTATGTTCTAGGTTGAGTAGACTGGGACTGTACTCGTTGGAATTTAGAAGGATGAGGGGGGATCTTATAGAAACATTTAAAATTATGAAGGGAATAGATAGGATAGATGCGGGCAGGTTGTTTCCACTGGCGGGTGACAGCAGAACTAGGGGGCATAGCCTCAAAATAAGGGGAAGTAGATTTAGAACTGAGTCTAGGAGGAACTTCTTCACCCAAAGGGTTGTGAATCTATGGAATTCCTTGCCCAGTGAAGCAGTTGAGGCTCCTTCATTACATGTTTTTAAGGTAAAGATAGATAGTTTTTTGAAGAATAAAGGGATTAAGGGTTATGGTGTTCGGGCCGGAAAGTGGAGCTGAGTCCACAAAAGATCAGCCATGATCTAATTGAATGGCGGAGCAGGCTCGAGGGGCCAGATGGCCTACTCCTGCTCCTAGTTCTTATGTTCTTATTTAAGGGGCATCTTGACAAATACATGAATAGGATGGGAATAGAGGGATACGGACCCAGAAAGTGTAGAAGATTTTAGTTTAGACGGGCAGCATGGTCGGCAGGGGCTTGGAGGGCCGAAGGGCCTGTTCCTGTGCTGTACTTTTCTTTGTTCTAAGATCCCATAAAGATCCTTTTCAAAGATGTGGCCTGACACACACAGTCTTATTATCTTTAAGACCTGGTATGGATACACCTGTTTCCTTTCTAAAACAACAGGTTTGAATTCCTTTCAGAAAACAGTTATCACTTTTACGTTACCAAGCAGTCTGGAAACAGCTTTTGAACTGAAGCTGGAGAGACACTTCTTTCCAACCTGTGCAATACAAAACCAGGTCAAACTCGAAGCGAAAGTAAAACTCAGAGCCACAGCCCAGCTCCACCCACACAATGACATCACTGAAGCCATGTGAAAAGACAAAAACATTTCTTAAAGGGACACTCCCATGACAGTACCCACACATGCACCACATGTGAGCCCTACACACTTGGCATCACACTGGCACTGAAATTTGTATGCAGCATTGCTGATTTGTGTCATAGGCTAATCAGAGGTAGACTGGGAATATTTCAGGGCAAACGTGACCGCTTTTAAGGCCAGTCTTGGAGCTTGTGGATTTGTAAGAATCCTTGCAGGTGTATTGATCAGTGAAGATAATCCCGCAGGAGACCATTGTGGAGAACACCCCAACAGATTCTCAACCAGTACACCAGGGGGGATTCATTTGACTGCTCTATTTCGAAAGTGAATCTCAGTGAATTTAAATATAGCAAATGTATCATCCAGATATCGGAAATATGCAGGGGGTAAGAGGTTATGTGGCATTCCATCAAAGACTCATTTGGAATCCAACAAAAATGTTTGCTGTGTATTTGCTTCAGAAATGCTAAGTTTTGGACTTGATGCTTCCCGTTGATTTTATTCCACGCATTTAAAAAAAACCACAAGGCTTTACAGGTTAAAAAAAAGTTAACAATTGCTGAACTAGGGCAAAGAATGACCAGAGATCCAAATGTTGCACCCGTGGCTTCTGCGCAATTTTGGGTTAGTAACTGTTAGTTTGGAGAGTGGTCAGAGCTACCATAGGCCTCTGTGTTCCTGGATTCGGGAAGTGAAATTATCCTGACTTTTGCTCCTAACAGCTTCCCATGAATCCTATTGGGCAGTGAGTGTTTGGAGATGTTGGTTGAAGAAGGGATTGGTGATGCACCCCACAGTAGAATAACCTGTCAGCACTCAGTCTCAGATTTTCATGCAAAGGTTAGGTGCATGACAACGATAGCAAGGATGATTGGGGTCTTGATCAAACAGTCAGCACCTCCACGGCTGGATAAATCCATGCCCCAGTGAAAGAGAGACCTGTACCCCAGTGAGAGTCTCTGCGTTCATGAGAGGAGAGACCTGTACCCCAGTGAGAGTCTTCTTCAACCAACATCTCCAAACACTCACTGCCCAATAGGATTCATGGGAAGCTGTTGGGAGCAAAACGAGAGACCTGTACCCCAGTGAGAGAGTCTGTGCCTTTAGGAGAGGAGAGACCTGTACCCCAGTGAGAGTCTCTCTGTGTTCATGAGAGGAGGGACCTGTACCCCAGTGAGAGTCTGTGCCTTCGGAGAGGAGAGACCTGTACCCCAGTGAGAGAGTCTGTGCCTTTAGGAGAGCAGAGACCTGTACCCCAGTGAGAGAGTCTGTCCCTTCGGAGAGGAGAGACCTGTACCCCAGTGAGAGTCTGTGCCTTCGGAGAGGAGAGACCTGTACCCCAGTGAGAGTCTGTGCCTTTAGGAGAGCAGAGACCTGTACCCCAGTGAGAGAGTCTGTGCCTTTAGGAGAGCAGAGACCTGTACCCCAGTGAGAGTCTGTGCCTTTAGGAGAGCAGAGACCTGTACCCCCGTGAGAGTGTGTGCCTTTAGGAGAGGAGAGACCTGTACCCCAGTGAGAGTCTGTGCCTTCGGAGAGGAGAGACCTGTACCCCAGTGAGAGTCTGTGCCTTTAGGAGAGCAGAGACCTGTACCCCCGTGAGAGTGTGTGCCTTTAGGAGAGGAGAGACCTGTACCCCAGTGAGAGTCTGTGCCTTCGGAGAGGAGAGACCTGTACCCCAGTGAGAGAGTCTGTGCCTTTAGGAGAGGAGAGACCTGTACCCCCATGAGAGTCTGTGCCTTTAGGAGAGGAGAGACCAGTACCCCAGTGAGAGTCTCTCTGCGTTCATGAGAGGAGGGACCTGTACCCCAGTGAGAGAGTCTGTGCCTTTAGGAGAGGAGAGACCTGTACCCCAGTGAGAGTCTGTGCCTTTAGGAGAGGAGGGTCCTGTACCCCAGTGAGAGTCTGTGCCTTTAGGAGAACAGAGACCTGTACCCCAGTGAGAGTCTGTGCCTTTAGGAGAGCAGAGACCTGTACTCCAGTCAGAGTCTGTGCCTTTAGGAGAGGAGAGACCTGTACCCCAGTGAGAGAGTCTGTGCCTTCGGAGAGGAGAGACCTGTACCCCAGTGAGAGAGTCTGTGCCTTTAGGAGAGGAGAGACCTGTACCCCAGTGAGAGAGTCTGTGCCTTTAGGAGAGCAGAGACCTGTACCCCAGTGAGAGTCTGTGCCTTTAGGAGAGGAGAGACCTGTACCCCAGTGAGAGTCAGTGCCTTTAGGAAAGCAGAGACCTGTACCCCAGTGAGAGTCTGTGCCTTCAGAGAGCAGAGACCTGTACCCCAGTGAGAGAGTCTGTGCCTTTAGGAGAGGAGAGACCTGTACCCCAGTGAGAGAGTCTGTGCCTTTAGGAGAGGAGAGACCTGTACCCCAGTGAGAGTCTGTGCCTTTAGGGGAGGAGAGACCTGTACCCCAGTGAGAGTCTGTGCCTTTAGGAGAGGAGGGTCCTGTACCCCAGTGAGAGTCTGTGCCTTTAGGAGAACAGAGACCTGTACCCCAGTGAGAGTCTGTGCCTTTAGGAGAGCAGAGACCTGTACTCCAGTCAGAGTCTGTGCCTTTAGGAGAGGAGAGACCTGTACCCCAGTGAGAGAGTCTGTGCCTTCGGAGAGGAGAGACCTGTACCCCAGTGAGAGTCTGTGCCTTTAGGAGAGGAGGGTCCTGTACCCCAGTGAGAGTCTGTGCCTTTAGGAGAGGAGGGTCCTGTACCCCAGTGAGAGTCTGTGCCTTTAGGAGAGGAGGGTCCTGTACCCCAGTGAGAGTCTGTGCCTTTAGGAGAGGAGAGACCTGTACCCCAATGAGAGTCTGTGCCTTTAGGAGAGCAGAGACCTGTACCCCAGTGAGAGAGTCTGTCCCTTCGGAGAGGAGGGTCCTGTACCCCAGTGAGAGTCTGTGCCTTTAGGAGAGGAGAGACCTGTACCCCAGTGAGAGCCAGTGCCTTTTTAAAAAAAATAATATTTATTGAAATTTTTACAAAATACAAAATATAAACATCATAACTCTATTAACGTACACCCGCGGTAACACCCCGTAAACAGTGCCCCCCCAGCTGCAAGAGCAACTTGAAACAAAAGGAAAAAAACCCAAAAAAAAAACAAAACTGAAACCAAAAGACAGAGAAAAGAGAAAAAAAAACAAGGGAGAGAGATTGCACCCTCCACAATCGGGGCCTCCATCGAGCCCCCCATTTCTCCTCTGTGCCGTCTCCATTGCCCCCAAATTTTGTGGGTAGCCGCCACCACCGGGCTCGTGGTATACCTCGTTGGAGGGAGCGGCAACGGCGCCGTTACTAGCGCTTCCAGGCTCGTGCCCACACAAGACGCCGCCTCCATCCTCTTCCACACTGCCCCCTCCTCGCCCATTACCCACTTACGCACCATCGCTGCGTTGGCCGCCCAGTAGTACCCACAGAGGAACACTCTTCGAACCCTTGGAGTCCCATGCGCCCACACAAATCCCTTGATACTGCTGTTGACCCTCCTGAAAAAGGCCTTTGGGATAAAGATGGGGAGGCACTGGAACAAGAACAAAAACCTCGGGAGCACCGTCATCTTGACTGCACCCTCCCCGCCAGTGACAGCGGTAACATATCCCACCTCTTAAACTCCTCCTCCATCTGCTCCACCAACCTTGTGAGGTTGAGCTTGTGCTGGGCCCCCCAACTCCCCGCCACCTGGACCCCTAGGTACCTGAAGCTCTTCCCTGCCTGCTTCAGTGGGAGCCTAACAATCCCCTCCTCTTGATCCCCCGGATGCATCACAAATACCTCGCTCTTGCCCAGGTTCAGCTTATACCCCGAGAAATCCCCGAATTCCCCAAGGATCCTTATCACCTCCGGCATCCCCCCCACCGGGTCCGCCACATACAGCAGCAGGTCGTCTGCGTACAGTGACACTCGATGCTCCCCCCCCCCCCCCCCCCCCCCCCCCCCCCCCCCCCCCGCACCAGGCCCCTCCAGTTCCCTGACTCCCTCAGTGCCATGGCCAGGGGATCAATTGCCAACGCGAAGGGCAAGGGGGACAGGGGGCACCCCTATCTCGTCCCCCGATGCAGCCGAAAGTACTCCGACCTCCTCCTATTCGTGGCTATACTTGCCATCGGGGCCCCGTAGAGCAGCCTCACCCACTGAATAAACCCCTCCCCAAACCCAAACCTCTCCAGCACCTCCCACAAGTACTCCCACTCCACCCTATCGAAGGCCTTCTCCGCGTCCAACGCCACCACTATCTCCGCCTCCCCTTTCACCGCCGGCTTCATAATGACATTGAGGAGTCTTTGCACATTTGTGTTCAGCTGCCTTCCCTTCACAAACCCCGTCTGGTCCTCATGTATGACCCCGGCACACAATCCTCTATTCTAGTGGCCAGGATCTTTGCCAGCAGCTTAGCGTCGGCGTTCATCAACAAAATCGGCCTATATGATCCACACTGCAGAGGGTCCTTGTCCCGCTTCAGGATCAAGGAAATCAGCGCCCGCGACATAGTTGGTGGCAAAGCCCCCCCCCCCCTCCCTTGCCTCGTTAAAGGTCCGGACCAACAGGGGGCCCAACAGGTCCAAATACTTTTTATAGAATTCCGCCGGAAACCCGTCCGACCCCGGCGCCTTCCCCGACTGCATGCTCCCTATCCCTTTGACAACCTCCTCCAACTCGATCGGCGCCCCTAGTCCCTCCACCCGCTCCTCTTCCACCCTCGGGAAACGCAACCTGTCCAGGAAGCGCCCCATTCCACCCTCCTCCACCGGGGGTTCCGACCGGTACAGTTCCCCATAGAAGTCTCTGAAGACCCCATTAACATCTACCCCCCTCCGCACCACCTTCCCGGCACTATCCCTCACTCCCCCAATCTCCCTGGCCGCGTCCCGCTTTCGGAGCTGGTGTGCCAGCATCCTGCTCGCCTTCTCCCCATACTCATACACCGCCCCCTGTGCTTTCCTCCACTGGGCTTCCGCCTTTCTAGTCGTCAGTAGGTCAAATCTGGCCTGAAGGCTACGCCTCTCCCCCAGCAATCCCTCCTCTGGGGCCTCCGCATATCTCCTATCCACCTGCACCATCTCCCCTATCAGTCTTTCCCTTTCTCTCTGCTCTCCCCTCTCCCTATGGGTTCGGATGGAGATCAATTCCCCCCTCATCACCGCCTTCAATGCCTCCCAGACCGTCCCCACCCGAACCTCCCCGTTATCATTGGCCTCGAGGTATCTATCAATACACCCCCGGACCCTCCCGGCCACCTCCTCCTCTGCCAGCAGCCCCACCTCCATGCGCCAGAGCGGACGTTGGTCCCTCTCTTCCCCCAGCCCGAGGTCCATCCAGTGCGGGGCATGATCCGAAATGGCAATGGCGGTGTATTCCACATCCTCCACCCTCGACACCAACCCCCTGCTCAGGACAAAAAAGTCAATCCTCGAGTAGGGCTTATGTACATGGGAGAAAAACGAATACTCCCTGGCCCTTGGCCTCGCAAGCCTCCAAGGGTCCCCCCCCCTCATCTGGTCCATAAATCCCCTCAACACCTTAGCCGCCGCCGGCCTCCTACCCGTCCGGGACTTGGATCGATCCAATGGGGGATCCAGCACAGTGTTAAAGTCTCCCCCCATGATCAGGCCCCCCCACCTCCAGGTCCGGAATGCGGCCCAGCATACGCCGCATGAACCCTGCGTCGTCCCAATTTGGGGCATAAACATTCACCAACACTTCCCGCTCCCCCTGCAGCTTGCCACTTACCATCACGTACCTCCCGTCACTGTCAGCCACAACCTTCAACGCCTCAAACGACACCTTCTTCCCCACCAGGATCGCCACCCGTACCAGCCGTACCGTACCAGGATTCCCGTACCAGCCTCCCCGGACAGGCGCCGGAATGTGGCGACTAGGGACTTTTCACAGTAACTTCATTGAAGCCTATTCGTGACAAAAAGCGATTTTCATTTTTCATTTTTTCACCCCCTTCCTCTTCTCGTCCAGCCCTGAGTGGAATACCTGGCTCACCCACCCCTTTCTCAGCCGGACCTGGTCCACCACTCTCGGGTGTGTCTCCTGGAGCATGGCCACATCCGCCTTCAGCCCCTTCAGGTGCGCAACTACTCGGGCCCTCTTGACCGGCCCATTCAGCCCCCTCACATTCCAGGTTATCAGCCGGATCCGAGGGCTCCCTGCCCCCCTCCCCTGCCGATTAGCCATACCCCATCCCTTGCCCACCACCGGCCAGCGTCCCACGCTCTGCCAGTTTCCCATGGCGGCAACTCCCCCCCACCAGCTCCCCGAACTCCCCGTTTACCCCCCTGCCCGAACCCGTCCACCAGACCCCTACAGAAAAGACAAATTGACATCACCCCACCCACCCTAAGGCCAATCCACATCTTGCATTAAACCAAGCAAATACAAATACAGTATTATACAGCATCCCCCATCTTAGACCCTCAGTTTGAGTCCAATTTCTCGGCCTGCACAAAGGCCCACGCCTCCTTCGGGGACTCAAAATAATGGTGCCGATCCTTATATGTGACCCACAGACGCGCCGGCTGCAACATGCCGAACTTCACACTCCGTCTATGGAGCACCGCCTTCGTCCGGTTAAACCCGGCCCTCCGCCTCGCCACCTCCGCACTCCAGTCCCGGATCGCAGCCCCCTGGGCTGTCTGGGTCTCCATCAGCTCTCTGGTGGTTACCTTCAGCGACTCCAGCAGCTCCAACTTAAGCTCCTGGAAGCAGCGCAGCAGAGTCGCCTGCTGCTCCTGAACCCAGTGCCTCAGCTCCTCAAGGCCTCCGCCGGCCGCCATTTTGTCTTCCTTCCCCCGCTTTTTCAGGGGTGCTTTCTCCGTTTTTCTCCTTACCCCACTCCTGGTCCGGACCATAGGACCGGAGGAGTCGACTCCTGTCCTCTTCCCACGTCGGGATTTGCCGACACAGCTCCGTTGGGGGCCCTGAAAAGAGCCCCAAAGTCCGTTTTTAGCGGGAGCTGCCGAATGTGCGGCTTAGCTCCGCATTGCCGCCACCGGAAGTCCCCGAGAGTCTGTGCCTTTAGGAGAGCAGAGACCTGTACCCCAGTGAGAGTCTGTGCCTTCGGAGAGGAGAGACCTGTACCCAGTGAGAGAGTCTGTGCCTTTAGGAGAGCAGAGACCTGTACCCCAGTGAGAGTCTGTGCCTTCGGAGAGGAGAGACCTGTACCCCAGTGAGAGTCTGTGCCTTCGGAGAGGAGAGACCTGTACCCCAGTGAGAGTCTGTGCCTTTAGGAGAGCAGAGACCTGTACCCCGTGAGAGTGTGTGCCTTTAGGAGAGGAGGGACCTGTACCCCCGTGAGAGTCTGTGCCTTTAGGAGAGGAGGGACCTGTACCCCCATGAGAGTCTGTGCCTTTAGGAGAGGAGAGACCTGTACCCCAGTGAGAGTCTGTGCCTTCGGAGAGGAGAGACCTGTACCCCAGTGAGAGAGTCTGTGCCTTTAGGAGAGGAGAGACCTGTACCCCAGTGAGAGTCTGTGCCTTCGGAGAGGAGAGACCTGTACCCCAGTGAGAGAGTCTGTGCCTTTAGGAGAGGAGAGACCAGTACCCCAGTGAGAGAGTCTCTTCGAGCATGGGAGACTTGACAAAAAAGGAAGTTACACTTAATGACTGTTGACTAAATTATTGTCAGTGATATGTACATTTATGATGCAATGACTAATTTTGTACAGAGTGAAATGGATAGTCATCAGAAGCTGATTCTGTATGGATTTAAAATACTTTGGGAAGGCTGGAGGAGCAGATGGTATGAATCGCATACAGGGCGATATTTTCTGTTATCTGGGGGACACTGATAAATGAATCCAGCTTGTTCCATTCCATGAGGATAAGCTGCGTATTCTGTATGTAGCGATCTTATTTTGTTAGGGATCAAGGCTAATATTAGCCATCGGCTTTACAAAGGAACAATTTGAGTTTTACACTATTTCCTGCCTGCCCTGGACGTATAAACACTGCAGAGTGGTAGAGTATCTTAATGCCACCTCTCTATAAATTAGTGCAGAAACAAAGATGGCTTAATTCAGTTTTTAATCCAGTTTTTTGGCATGACTGAGCGTTTACAGATTGGACAACCACATTTGCAGTCTAAGACCAAGACTATTTTGATGCAGTATTTGTACTAAGCCATTAAGTGTTACACAGCAAGATACTGGTTAGTCGCAGCGCCCAGCATCCAACCTCCCACAAGAGGTTTCCTCAATCGTGTGTCTTTGGTATTTAGATTTCTCCCAGATCTTTATGATTAGAAAATGTAATCATGCTGCAGCTACTCTGTTCCATATCACCAACAAGCACGAAGAACAACTAGGGTCCCGTAGGAGCTTTAAGTCCACTTAACTTTACCCTGCCTGAGCATTTTCTATTTATTGTTATTCTGTTGATAAACTGGTTCTCAACCTCTCGGGGCAGTTTGCCAGTAATCTGAAACTAGCTTTTCACCCTCGCGTCATAACTTTGTCAAACTGGTTTTGAAAATCCCAGTCAGCTGCATCTGCCGTTACAGCTATTTGCCAGCTCATCTTGATTGATTGATTGATTCTGCAGCCAAGGAAATGTACACAGTGGACAAAAAAGAATAGTAGATTCTGGGCAGCAGGGTAGCATGGTGGTTAGCATAAATGCTTCACAGCTCCAGGGTCCCAGGTTCAGTTCCCGGCTGGGTCACTGTCTGTGCGGAGTCTGCACGTCCTCCCCGTGCTCCGGTTTCCTCCCACAGTCCAAAGATGTGCGGGTTAGGTGGATTGGCCATGCTAAATTGCCCGTAGTGTCCTAAAAAAAAGTAAGGTTAAGGGGGGGGTTGTTGGGTTACGGGTATAGGGTGGATACGTGGGTTTGAGTAGGGTGATCATTGCTCGGCACAACATCGAGGGCCGAAGGGCCTGTTCTGTGCTGTACTGTTCTATGTAGATAGTTAACAGTGAATGCGAAAAAGTGCACAGTACATCGACAAATAAGTAATTGGTTACAGTGTGGAACAAGGGCCAAACAAAGTAAATACATGAGCAGCATTGGGAGTCATGAATAGTGTTCTTACAGGGAACAGATCAGTCCGAGGGGAAGTCGTTGAGGAGTCTTGTAGCTGTGGGGAAGAAGCTATTCCTATGTCTGGATGTGCGGGTCTTCAAATCGCTGTTACTTCTGCCTGATGGAAGGGTCTGGAAGAAGGCAAAGCCTGGGTGGGAGCGGTCTCTGAAATAATGTCTGCCTTTCTGAAGCAGCGGGAGGTGTAGACAGAATCAATGTAGACAGAATCCTTTCAAAAGCATCTCCACCATCTGTGAAACATCAGAGATTGCTTGTTAACCTGTGACTATTTTGTATATTTGCTGATTGGTTGTGACAAATATGTCAGCAAGCCAACAAGTCTGTATTGCTAACAAACTGATTAAGACGATGCTTTGGCTCTGTGATTTTTGATGCAAATGTAGCCCATAGTGAGAGGAAATGATTTCTCACCACTTGAGAGCTGTTAATCTTGATCTTGTGCTGTTGGCTGATGGCATGGACCAGTGCAGTCAACGACACGCTGCTTTTATTTTAAAGATCAAACAGCCTGGAGACCCTCTTGTGATGGCAGTTGATATATGTGTGGTGATGTCTTGCCGTCTGTATGAGCGCTAGTTCAGAGTTGTGTAATGTCATCACTCTCCGGTGATGGTGTGATGACATTGCCGTCTGCCTGTACATTAGCTGCTCTGTGTAAGTGCAAAGAATGGACAGGTGCTGCTGGTGTGAAAGGCAATCAGCTGCTTGGAAGACAATTGACATGCAAAGTGACACAAACTCGCCTCTTGAGCTGGGCTGCAGTGTTAAAGCAGCTTTGGGGAATGTGCTCAAACCCCATTTCCACTGCTTTTGGTGTTAAGCTGCAGGACTTGGGCGTAGGCATAGACCAATGGCACGGTGTAAAGATAGACAGAGAACATTACAGCGCAGGACAGGCCCTTCGGCCCTCGATGTTGCGCCGACCCGTGAAACCACTCTCAAGCCCATTTACACTATTCCCTTATCATCCATATGCCTATCCAATGACCATTTGAATTAGTTTAGTGCTGGCGAGTCCACTACTGTTGCAGGCAGGGCATTCCACACCCTTACTACTCTCTGAGTAAAGAATCTACCTCTGACATCTGTCCTATATCTATCTCCCCTCAATTTAAAGCTATGTCCCCTCGTGCTGGACATCATCCGAGGAAAAAGGCTCTCACCGTCCACCCTATCTAACCCTCTGATCATCTTGTATGCCTCAATTAAGTCACCTCTTAACCTTCTTCTCTCTAACGAAAGCAGCCTCAAGTCCTTCAGCCTTTCCTCGTAAGATCTTCCCTCCATACCAGGCAGCATCCTGGTAAATCTCCTCTGCACCTTTTCCAATGCTTCCACATCCTTCCTATAATGCGGCGACCAGAACTGCACGCAATACTCCAAATGCGGCCGCACCAGAGTTTTGTACAAGTGCAACATGACCTCATGGCTCCAAAACTCAATTCCTCTACCAATAAAAGCTAACACACCGTACATCTTCTTAACAACCCTCTCAACCTGGGTGGCAACTTTCAGGGATCTATGTACATGGACACCGAGACCTCTTTGCTCATCCACACTACCAAGAATCTTACCATTAGCCCAGTACTCTGTCTTCCTGTTATTCCTTCCAAAATGAATCACCTCACACTTTTCTGCATTAAACTCCATTTGCCACCTCTCAGCCCAGCTCTGCAGCTTATCCATATCCCTCTAACCTGCAACATCCTTCCGCACTGTCCACAACTCCACCGACTTTAGTGTCATCTTCAAATTTACTCACCCATCCATCCTCCAGGTAATTTATAAAAATGACAAACAGCAGTGGCCCCAAAACTGATCCTTGTGATACACCACTAGTAACTGAACTCCAGGCTGAACATTTCCCATTACCCACCACCCTCTGTCTTCTTACAGCTAGCCAGTTTCTGATCCAAACTGCTAAATCACCTTGAATCCCATGCCTCTGTATTTTCTGCAATAGCCTACCGTGGGGAACCTTATCAAACGCTTTACTGAAATCCTTATACACCACATCAACTGCTTTACCCTCATCCACCTGTTTGGTCACCTTCTCAAAGAACTCAATAAGGTTTGTGAGGCACGACCTACCCTTCACAAAACCATGTTGACTATCTCTAATCAAATTATTCCATTCTAGATGATTATACATCCGATCTCTTATAAACCTTTCCAAGACTTTGCCCACAACAGAAGTAAGGCTCACTGGTCTATAGTTACCGGGGTTATCTCTACTCCCCTTCTTGAACAAGGGGTCAACATTTGCTATCCTCCAGTCTTCTGACACTATTCCTGTAGACAATGATGACATAAAGATCAAAGCCAAAGGCTCAGCAATCGCCTCCCTAGCTTCCCAGAGAATCATAGGATAAATTCCATCTGGCCCAGGGGACTTATCTATTTTCACCCTTTCCAGAATTGCTAACACCTCCTCCTTATGAACCTCAAGCCCTTCTAGTCTAGTAGCTGTATCTCAGTATTCTCCTCGACAACATTGTCTTTTTCCTGTGTGAATACTGACGAAAAATATTCATTTAACACCTCCCCTATCTCCTCAGACTCCACACACAACTTCCCACTACTGTCCTTGACTGGTCCTACTCTTACCCTAGTCATTCTTTTATTCCTGACATACCTATAGAAAGCTTTAGGGTTATCCTTGATCCTATCTGCCAAAGACTTCTCATGTCCCCTCCCGGCTCTTCTTAGCTCTCTCTTTAGGTCCTTCCTAGCTAACTTGTAACTCTCGAGCGCCCTATCCCTTTCCATCGCTAAAGTAAACGTAACCGAATTGTGGTCACTATCACCAAAGTGCTCACCTACCTCCAAATCTAACACCTGTCCTGGTTCATTACCCAGTACCAAATCCAATACGGCCTCGCCTCTTGTTGGTCTATCTACATACTGCATCAGGAAACCTCCTGCACACATTGGACAAAAACGGATCCATCTAAAGTACTCGAACTATAGCGTTTCCAGTCAATATTTGGAAAGTTAAAGTCCCCCATAACAGTTACCCTGTTACTTTCGCTCCTATCCAGAATCATCTTTGCAATCCTTTCCTCTACATCTCTGGAACTTTTCGGAGGCCTATAGAAAAGCCCTAACAGGGTGACCTCTCCTTTCCTGTTTCTTAACTCAGCCCATACTACCTCAGTATTCGAGTCCTCATCAAATGTCCTCTCAGCCACCGTAATACTGTCCTTGACTAACAATGCCACCCCTCCCCCTCTTTTACCACCTTCAATGAGCTTACTGAAATATCGAAACATGGTTTGCTATGGGAATTCATGCAGCACTGCATGTTCCAATCTTGATGTACTGGCACATGCTGTCGCCTCGGGTCATTTGCAATCATTATGTGGCTTGAATATTCATTCACTCTTTATCTTCAAATGACATGGAACATACAGAAATGGGCTGTTCAACCTGACTGTTCTATTCTGGTGTTCATGCTCCACACGAGCTCCCTCCTACCCTAATTCAACTGACTCTATCAACATACTCTCTTTTTTTCTCCTTGCTTAGCTTCTCCATAAATGCATTCATGCTGTTTATAATCACAATCTTTATTATTGTCGCAAGTTTGCTTACATTAACACTGCAATGAAGTTACTGTGAAAATTTGCCTCAACTACTCCCAATCGTAATGCGTTCCACTATCTCGCCACTCTCCTGAGTTTTCTACTAAAGGAACAGGAATTTTTTGCTTTTTGTTTTGTACGGTCTGTTGTAATGGAAGGTCAATTTTGAACTTGTATGCGTTGATTTGACATTTCATTCGCACAAGTTAATTATCCTCCATTTGATGAGAGATGTGGAATAATTCACTAGGAATTTAGGAGGGAAGAACTGTCTAAGTTAGAGAAAACATCAGTTTATACTGACAGACATTTGCTCATACTCAAATCAGCACTTCACCACGGCTGTGTTCCTGAGATGGGACTGATTTGGAAAAATAAATTTATAAATAGTGAAATTAATAGGGCTGAAACACACCAATAAATGAGTGTTTTATTTAATCTGATAGACTGTTTGGGGTGGAGAGTCTGAACTGTTGGACAATTAGGTTTTGTGGTGATGTGGTTTTCTGAGTCTTGAAGTAAATGAGACCTCCGTTGTATTTCTATTCAAGCCAAGATGATTATTATTTCAATGATGACTTGTAGTTGTCATGTGTGCATGAAGCAAGAACCATCGCATCTCATGGTAAGTAAATATCAATGCTGAAAGGTTGGTTATTTCATCGAAGGGCCAGAGGTATTTGACCAGCCTGGCTCCAGATACAATACCTTTCTGAAGGAGGGGCTAGTTTAGCACACTGGGCTAAATCGTTGGCTTTGAAAGCGGACCAAGGCAGGCCAGCAGCACGGTTCGATTCCCTGAACAGGTGCCGGAATGTGGTGACTAGGGGCTTTTCACAGCAACTTCATTGAAGCCTACTCGTGACAATAAGCGATTTTCATTTCATGAAGATATATTATTCATCACCTGATTCCTGATGTCTTTTAAATGCCATCTCCATTGTATTTCTGATGTACACTTGCAGGAGGAGCCAAGTCTTGAAAGCAGATGTGCAGAAATGGGACTTAGCAACTTAGATATTTGCCACTTTGTAAATGGGCAGATTTGGAAATGTTCTATATCTTATTCAATAAAATATACCCCTCCTACATTTTAAAACATACAGTGCAGAAGGAGGCCATTCGGCCCATTGAGTCCGCACCGACCCACTTAAGCCCTCACTTCTCCCCCATCCCTGTAACCCAATAACCGCATCTAACCTTTTTTGCTCACTAAGGGCAATTTATCATGGCCAATCCACCTAACCTGCACGTCTTTGGACTGTGGGAGGAAACCGGAGCACCCGGAGGAAACCCGCACAGACGGGGAGAATGTGCAGACTCCGCACAGGCAGTGACCCAGTGGGGAATCGAACCTGGGACACTGGCGCTGTGAAGCTACAGTGCTAACCACTTGTGCTACCGTGTTTGAAGTTCCATTGGGCTGCAAAGGGTGAGTTACCAAGCATATACGACACTGTTCATTTTTGTCTGCTGGTTTGTTAAGAGTCAGTTGAATGTGCACAGGGAGCAACAGTGAGGTAGTAGTTAACCACAGTACCTGGTATCCCAAACCTAGGTGAGCTGCATGGTCCAGTTTATCAGAACCAAATTGTAACTTTTAATTTACTAAGTAGGATACTGCTTTTACTGGAAGCTTGTTTGTTTAGAACAATGAGTGGCAATGTCATTGAAATGTAAAAAACCCTGAAGGGGCTTGCTGGGTTGGGGCTGAGACATTGTTTCAATTGTTTGGAGTGGGGGGGAATTCAATAGTGGATGACTCTGGTCAAGATGTTGCCTGGGTCGACTATGGTCAAAATATACCATGCAGAATACACCAGGAAATGGCAGTCCCCTAAGTATTTGTTTAGTTGAAAAAGGCACTATACGTGTACATTCACCTTCTGTCGGCAACGGACAGGGTCCTGTGCATGAATATATATAGCTTCTAGTACACGTAAGTGAGCCCGACTGCTAATCTTCCAAACCACTACTACTGCCATCTAGAAGGACAAGAGCAACAGACTCATGGGAGCACTATAACCTGGAAGTTCCTTCCAAGCCACCCACCAACCTGGCTTGGAAAATATCGCTGTTCTTCCACTGTGGCTGGGTCAAACTCCTGGCACTCCATTCCTAACAACACTTTGCTGTCCCTACACCACATGGACTGCTGCGGTTCAAGAAGGCAGCACGCCACCACCATCTCAAGGGCAGTGAAAGGTGGGAGCTCAGGAGAGATTGACAAAGATGGCGTGGACATAAAAACAAAGGGAGTGTTAGAACAAATATAGAATGTAGAACATACAGTGCAGAAGGAGGCCATTCGGCCCATTGGGTCTGCACCGACCCACTTAAGCCCTCACTTCCACACTATCCCCAATAACCCCATCTACCCTTTTTGGACACTAAGGGAAATTTATCATGGCCAATCCACCTGACCTGCACGTCTTTGGAAACCGGAGCACCCGGAGGAAACCCACGCAGACACGGGGAGAACGTGCAGACTCCGCACAGACAGTGACCCAGCAGGGAATCGAATCTGGGACCCTGACGCTGTGAAGCCACAGTGCTAACCACTGCTACCATGCTGCCTTAATGGTAATGCTAAAGATTAAAGGAGATCCCGGGCTGGTCAGAGATCCCGGCCTTTGTCTTTAATCTTCAGTAATTGGTCACAATCAGTGGGAGGTTGGGTTTTTTTTTCTCTTTGAGGGTAGGGGTTTGTAAATGGTATTTTGTTTGTATGGATTTGTTTATAAACATGTTTGATTTAAAGGACATGCTAATAATGATGTAAAGCTAAGGTAGAGGAATGTGTTAACAGCAGAACAAGGGTCAGCACTATCAAAGCAAAACAAGTTACAGATGGCCCTGTGGAAAGCAAAAATCAAAATGGAGGATGGAGTGAATGTTCTGAAGCTGTTGAACTCGAGTCTAAAAGTCTGTAAAGTACCTAATCAGAAGATGAGGTGCTACTCCCCCAGTTTGCTTTGAGATTCACTGCAGCATTGTAGCAGGCCAAGGACTGAAATATAGACATGGGAGCAAGATGGTGAGTTAAAATGATAAGCAACAGGCCAATTGGAGTCATTCTTGCGGACAGAGTGCTAAAGTGTTTCAAAAAATTGTCAGCCAGCGTGTTTAGTTTCCCAATGTAGAGCAGACGATATTGCGAGCAACAATTGGACTAAATTGAAGAAGGTGCAAGGGAAATGCTGCATCACCATGGACAATGAGCAGGCAAAGGGGCAAGTGTTACACCTTCTAGGATTGTGTGTGAAGATGCCATGGGAAAGGGATGCAATGTTGGGGGTGGTGGACGAGAGTTCTTATTTATATTTGGGAAGATTGACTGTTTTCTGGTAGGAAATGAGGATCGCTCTATCGCCAATTAATGGAAATGAGAGTGAATTATGCAATTTGATGTTGATGCAGACAGCTGCTTTTGCTCAGATTTGTGAACATAAATGTAGCATGACAAATATTCATTATGCTCAGACATTTCTGGCTGTAAAAATGATAGACTGTTCACAGATTATTAGGTAAGATTAGGTTTCATTACAAAAACAGAAAATGCTGGACAATCTCAGAAGGTCTGACAGTATCTGCATAGAGAGAACAGCTAACATTTCAAGTCTGGATGACTGTGTCAAAGCTGGAGAAAACTAAAAATAGGATGAGATGTGGGGGGAGGCATGACGCAGTGGGGCTGGATAGAGGGCCAGTGATTGGTGGAGATTAACAAAGATAGCGTGGGCAAAACGACAAAGGGGATGTAAATGGTGGCGGTGATGACTAAGAAGGGTGCTGCTAGTGGCACACAAGAGATTAGAATGTGTTAATGGCAGAACAAAGCTAAACAGTGTGTCAAAGGACAACCTGGAACAGGGGACAAAGTGGGGTGGGCTGGGGGGGAGGGAAGGCGATGGTGAGGGGGAAATGGATCGATGGAAGAAATTAAAATAAATTGATAGGAATGAAAATGGGGAGAGAGTTTAAAGCCTGAAGTTGTTGAACTTAAGTGGCCTGTAACATGCCTAATTGGAGGATGAGGTGCTATTCCTCCAACTTGTGCTGGGCTTCACTGGAACATTGCAGCAGGCCCAGGATGGTACATTGAAATGGCAAGTGACATTATTAGCTGTGTTGCAGAGATAGAAATGGATTGTCGCACTTGGGTTGGTTTTATGGGCAGATTAGAGGTTGGAATGACAAATTTGGATTTATAGCACCTTATCGTTTCCTCAGGTTATCCTGAAGTCTTCACACACAATGGATTGCGTGAGGTGTCATTTGTTAACTTAACATTTATGAAGAGCCTTTAAGGAGGAGCTCCTATGGTTAGGAAACTCATTAGCTTCTTCTGTTTAATCTGGAACAAGGGCTTCCAGACAGAAGGGAAGCAAGTCTCTGTGACAATCATTGTGATATTTCCCTTCTCTTTGCAGCAGGAAGCATTCCTGCAGGAGTTATTCTCAACAGGATTGTCTTTCATACACACGCTCTGTGCACCCAGAAGCACAGTGTGGCTTTTGTGCTGGATAAGGAACGGTCGATGTAATCTTTGCAATGCGTCAAATTCAAGAAAAATCCTGCAAACAGAACAAGGACTCCACATGCTGTTTGTTGACCGACCACAGCCTTTAAGCCAGTAAATCACGAAGGCCTGTGGAAGGTGCTATACAGATATGGCTGTCCTGAAAAGGTGATCAGAGTCAATTAATCATTCCATTCTCGTATGATGGCTATTATGATGCAGAATGATGCCTCAATCAAACAAGATCTGCCGAAGGATCACTAAACAGCTACTAACTGAATACCTGTTTGCCGACGACTGAGCTCTCACAGCACACGCTGAACATAGACACATAGAAAATAGGAACAGGAAGGGGCCATTCAGTCATTCAAGCCAGCTCCACCATTCATAATGATCATGGCTGATTGTGGAACTCAGTAACCTGTTCCCACTTTCCCCCATATCCTTTGGCCACTTTAGACCCAAGAGCTATATGAAATGAAAAAAATGAAAATCGCTTATTGCCACGAGTAGGCTTCAAATGAAGTTACTGTGAAAAGCCCCTAGTCGCCACATTCCGGCGCCTGTTCGGGGAGGCTGTTACGGGAATCGAACCGTGCTGCTGGCCTGCTTGGTCTGCTTTCAAAGCCAGCGATTTAGCCCTGTGCTAAACAGCCCCTGACTACTTCTTGAAAATGTACAATGCTTTGGCCTTAACTGCTTTCTGTGATGGTGAATTCTATACTAATATATCAGAGGCTGGTTTAGCACAGGGCTAAATCGCTGGCTTTGAAAGCAGACCAAGGCAGGCCAGCAGCACGGTTCAATTCCCGTACCAGCCTCTCCGAACAGGCGCCGGAATGTGGCGACTAGGGGCTTTTCACAGTAACTTCATTTGAAGCCTACTTGTGACAATAAGCGACTACTATTACTATTTACTATTTCTATAGGCTCACCACTCTGGATGAAGACATTTCTCCTCATCTCTGACCTGTTTTAGCACACTGGGCTAAATCGCTGGCTTTTAAAGCAGACCAAGGCAGGCCAGCAGCACGGTTCAATTCCTGTCCCAGCCTCTCCGAACAGGCGCCGGAATATGGCGACTAGGGGCTTTTCACAGTGACTTCATTTGAAGCCTACTTGTGACAAGTGATTTTCATTAAATTTAATTTCACTTTTAATCGTCTACCCTGTATCCTCAGGCTGTGACTCCTAATTCTGTACTCCCCCACCATCGCGATCTACTTCCTGCATCTACGCTGTCTAGTCCTGCTGGAATCTTATAGGTTTCTAATGAGAACCTCCTCATTTTCCAAACCCCAGCGAATAGAATCCTAACGGACTCGATCTCTCCTCATTCGTCAGTCCTGCCACTCCAGGAATCAGTCTGGTAAACCCTACATAGAAGAACGTGCTTCCTCCGATAAGGAGACCAAATCTGCTCACAATATTCCAGGTGTGGTCTTACCAAGGCCCTGTATAATTGCAGCAAGACATCCCGGCTCCTGTACTCAAATCCTCTCGCAATGAAGGCCAACATACCATTTGCCTTCTTTACCACCTGCTTTACTTGCATGCTTACTTTCAGTGACTTGTGTACAAGGACGTCTACGTCTCGTTGCACATTCCCATGCTTTCATTTTACACTCTATTCTCATACGTGGGACCTTGTTCAAAGCGTTCTGAAAATCAAACTAGACTATATCCACTGGCTCCCCCTAGTCAACACCACTAGTTACATCCTCAAGGAATTCCAATAGATTTGTCAAGCGCGATTTTCCTTTTGTAAATCCATGCTGATTCTCTCCGATTCTGCCACTGTTTTCCAAGTGCTCTGCTATTAAATCTTTTATAATGGACTGTATCATTTTCCCTACTACCGACATCAGACTGACTGGTCTATAATTCCCTGTTTTCTCTCTACCTCCCTTTTTAAATAGTGGCGTTACATTAGTCCGTCCAATCCGTAGGAACTGTTCCATGTGCCAGAGTCTATAGAATCTTGGAAGATGACCACCAACACATCTGCAATTTCTAGGGCCACTTCCTTAAGTACACTGGGATGTAGATGGTCAGGCCCTGAAGATTTATTGGCTTTCAATCCCATCAATTTCCCCAGCACCATTTCCCTACTAATACTAATTTACTACTTTTCCTCTCTCTCACTAAACCCTGCATTCCCTGACATTTCTGGTATGTCTGGCTGCTTGTTGACTACTTTGTCTACGCCTCAATGTTCATCCTTGCAATAAGTCTGAAAATGTCAGACATTTTGTACAGACAAGAAAGTGGAGTTGAGGCCAAGGTAGATAAACCATTATCTTATCAAATGACCGAGCATTTTTGAGGGACCAAAATAATCTGCTCCTAATTCTTGTGTTCTTTGCTGGGTCAGCCATCCGCATGGAGGATCCCCACATGCCATAGGCAATCTTTTACAACCAGCTGAGCACAGGAACCCACACCATAGGGTATCCCAAAGTCCCAGAGACATTCTGAAAGCCAATTTTGGAGGCAGCAAGTTGCTTCCCACTGCATGGAACAAACAACTGATCAAATCCCAATAACCTGTCATCAAGCAAACTCGACATTTGAGAAAGAGGGGCAGGTCCCTATAGGATGAGTGAGAATGCCACAAAGCTAGTATATCCGACCACCCTTCCAACGGTGTCTTCTTACAGCTATGCATTGTTTAGTTTAGCAATTATGGAAAAGCATTTTTAAATTACAAGGATTACGTAGGATATACAGACTAGAAACAGGCCATTTAGCTTAACCAGACCATGCCAGTGGTTATGCTCCACTTGAAGCTCCTGTTTTCCTCATCAAAATTTAATTGTGACCTTCTATTCCCTTCCCTCCCATATGCTTGCCAGCTTCATCTTAAATCCATCTATATATGATTTGCTTCAACTTCTTGTACTTTTCTTTGTTCTTTCGAACCGTGTAAGGGCAGAAGGTGCTTTTTTAGTTGGGGCATCATGATCGGCGCAGGCTTGGAGGGCCGAAGGGCCTGTTCCTGTGCTGTACTTTCTTCGTCCTTTGTTCTAACCATTCCTTGTGGTAGCAAGTTCCACATTCTCACCACTCTTTGGATAAAGAAGTTTCTTCTAAATTCTCTATTAGATTTCTTGGTGACTATGTTGTATTGATGATCTCTAGTTCTATTCTTCATGAGAAGAAATATTTTCTGTGTATTGAAAACCTTTCCTAATTTTACAGATCTCTATCAGGTCGCCCCTCAGCTTCCGTTTTTCCTGAAAAAAGAGATTAGGTAATTTCATCCTTTGCTGATAGTGTGCACGCATTTTTGGTATCGTTCTTGTAAATCTTCACTGCATTCTCTCCAGTGCCTTTATATGCTTTTTATAAATGGTGACCAGGACTGCACATAATGCCCCGAGTGTGGATCTGATCTGATACAGGTTTAACATAACTTCACTGTTTTTCAATTCTACTCCTCTAGAATTAAAGTGTAATGCTTGATTTGCCTTTTTTTAAATGACATTGCTAACCTTTGGCTTGATTTTTAATGGTTGGTGTTCCCATTGTTCCTCTATCCCATCTAAACTAGCATGATTCAAATGAAGGGCCGAAGGGCCTGTTCCTGTGCTGTATTGATCTCCCAATTTTTCCTCCCAAAACTCTCATTTATCTGTGTTGTACTTACAGGGGCTGTTTAGCACACTGGGCTAAATCGCTGGCTTTAAAAGCAGACCAAGGCAGGCCAGCAGCACGGTTCGTTTCCCGTACCAGCCTCCCCGAACAGGCGCCGGAATGTGGCGACTAGGGGCTTTTCACAGTAACTTCATTGAAGCCTACTCGTGACAATAAGCGATTTTCATTTCATTTTTTTTCAATTTGCCAATCATTTGCCCATTCTGCAAATTTAATTTTTATAAATTTAGAATACCCAATTCATTTTTTCCAATTAAGGGGCAATTTAGCGTGGCCAATCCACCTAGCTTGCATATCTTGCACAGTCCAAAGATGTGTGGGTGAGGTGGATTGGCCATGATAAATTGCCCTTAGTGTCCTAAAGAATAAGGTTAATGGGGGGGGTTGTTAGGTTAAGGGTATGGGGTGAATATGAGGGTTTGAGTGGGGTGATCATTGCTCGGCACAACATCGAGGGCCGAAGGGCCCGTTCTGTGCTGTACTGTTCTAAAATTCTAAATCTTTGGGTTGTGGGGGCGAAACCCACGCAGACATGGGGAGAATGTGCAAACTCCACACGGACAGTGACCCGGGGCTGGGATTGAACCTGCGACCTCGGCACCGTGAGACAGCAGTGCTACCATTGCTCCACGGTGTTGCCCTAAGTTTAATTTCTTTAAGTGATAATTTATTGAAGGTACATCAAGAAAATAGAAAAACAGAAACAATCAAAGAGCAATAACGATCTTGCCAGTCCCAATTTCATCCTCCGAAAGGAACCGATCCTGTAATCTTGGGGACAGCAACATTGGGGCAGCAGGGTAGCATGGTGGTTAGCATAAATGCTTCACAGCTCCAGGGTCCCAGGTTCGATTCCCGGCTGGGTCACTGTCTGTGTGGAGTCTGCACGTCCTCCCCCTGTGTGCGTGGGTTTCCTCCGGGTGCTCCGGTTTCCTCCCACAGTCCAAAGATGTGCGGGTTAGGTGGATTGGCCATGCTAAATTGCCCGTAGTGTCCTAATAAAAGTAAGGTTAAGGGGGGGGTTGTTGGGTTACGGGTATAGGGTGGATACGTGAGTTTGAGTAGGGTGATCATGGCTCGGCACAACATTGAGGGCCGAAGGGCCTGTTCTGTGCTGTACTGTTCTATGTTCTATTGGGAACGAACCCACCTCCTTTCTCACAACCCAGAACAGGCGTCGGAATGTGGCGACTAGGGGATTTTCACAGTAACTTCATTTGAAGCCTACTTGTGACAATAAGCGATTTTCATTTCATTTCAAACTGATTTGGGGGTATCTGAGCCAATTGCTGTTGGGTAATTGGTCAGCCTCGGCCAACTCAGTCAAAGTCTGTACATTTCATCACCTTTTGGCTAAGGTGAGCGTGAGGTTAGGTGTAATGCCTGATTTTGATATGTCTCTCTTGTGGGGACCATGAATTGGATTCAATTTGAATTCGATTTTGGACCAGCCAAGGAGCTGGATTAGGGATTTGTCCCTGTCTACACTCTTAGCTCTGGGTTTGTAACTCTGTTAAAAGAATTTTGAAAGAGTCCGCACATTTCGCACCCAGAAACAGGTCCTTGAAGCATTTGATATCCAAATCCCACTCCCCACTCCCTAAACCTGGCATCTAATCTAGCTGGTACAAATCGATGTTACCACAGATCGGGGCCTTCATATTGGGGCTGGTTTAGCACACTGGGCTAAATCGCTGGCTTTTAAAGCAGACCAAGGCAGGCCAGCAGCACGGTTCAATTCCCGTACCAGCCTTCCCGAACAGGCGCCGGAATGTGGCGACTAGGGGCTTTTCACAGTAACTTTATTTGAACCCTCCTTGTGACAATAAGCGATTTTCATTTCATTTCATTTCATATATATGCCTCCCATGCCAAAATGTAGCCGGCACTGATTCCACACCCTTAGAGTAGAAACTGCCACTGGATTAGATGAGTATCTGTTCAGTGAGAACGGCAGAGGAGCCGAAACCAGTGCCCTCAAGGAGTTTCTATGTGAAGCCTCCTCCCTGCACCATACCCACCCTTGCAGCCTCCTCCACCCTGCACCATACCCACCCTTGGAGCCTCCCACACCCTGCACCACACCCACCCTTGGAGCCTCCCACACCCTGCACCACACCCACCCTTGCAGCCTCCTCCACCCTGCACCATACCCACCCTTGGAGCCTCCCACACCCTGCACCACACCCACCCTTGGAACCTCCTCCACCCAGCACCATACCCACCCTTGGAGCCTCCTCCACCTTGCACCACACCCACCCTTGGAACCAACTCCACCCAGCACCATACTGACCCTTGGAGCCTCCTCCACCTTGCACCACACCCACCCTTGGAACCAACTCCGCCCAACACCATACCCACCCTTGGAGCCAATCCACCGTGCACCGTACCCACCCTTGGAGCCTCCTCCACCCTGCACCATACCCACCCTTGGAGCCTCCTCCACCCAGCACCATACCCACCCTTGGAGCCTCCTCCACCTTGCACCATACCCACCCTTGGAACCTCCTCCACCCAGCACCATACTGACCCTTGGAGCCTCCTCCACCCTGCACCATACCCACCCTTGGAGCCTCCTCCACCCTGCACCATACCCACCCTTGGAACCTCCTCCACCCTGCACCATACCCACCCTTGGGCCTCCTCCGCCCAGCACCATACCCACCCTTGGAGCCTCCTCCGCCCTGCACCATACCCACCCTTGGAGCCTCCTCCGCCCAGCACCATACTGACCCTTGGAGCCTCCTCCGCCCTGCACCATACCCACCCTTGGAGCCTCCTCCGCCCAGCACCATACTCACCCTAGGAGCCTCCTCCGCCCAGCACCATATCCACCCTTGGAGCCTCCTCCACCCTGCACCATATCCACCCTTAGAACCTCCTCCACCCTGCACCATACCCACCCTTGGAGCCTCCTCAGCCCAGCACCATACCCACCCTAGGAGCCTCCTCCACCTTGCACCATACCCACCCTTGAAGCCTCCTCCACCCTGCACCATACCCACCCGTAGAACCTCCTCCACCCTGCACCATACCCACCCGGAGCCTCCCACACCCTGCACCATACCCACCCTTGGAGCCTCCTCCGCCCAGCGCCATACCCACCCTTGGAGCCTCCTCCACCTTGCACCATACCCACCCTAGGAGCCTCCTCCACCCTGCACCATACCGACCCTTGGAGCCTCCTCCACCCTGCACCATACCCACCCTTGGAGCCTCCCACACCCTGCACCACACCCACCCTTGGAACCTCCTCCACCCAGCACCATACCCACCCTTGGAGCCTCCTCCACCTTGCACCACACCCACCCTTGGAACCAACTCCACCCAGCACCATACTGACCCTTGGAGCCTCCTCCACCTTGCACCACACCCACCCTTGGAACCAACTCCGCCCAACACCATACCCACCCTTGGAGCCAATCCACCGTGCACCGTACCCACCCTTGGAGCCTCCTCCACCCAGCACCATACCCACCCTTGGAGCCTCCTCCACCCAGCACCATACCCACCCTTGGAGCCTCCTCCACCTTGCACCATACCCACCCTTGGAACCTCCTCCACCCAGCACCATACTGACCCTTGGAGCCTCCTCCACCCTGCACCATACCCACCCTAGGAGCCTCCTCCACCCTGCACCATACCCACCCTTGGAACCTCCTCCACCCTGCACCATACCCACCCTTGGGGCCTCCTCCGCCCAGCACCATACCCACCCTTGGAGTCTCCTCCGCCCTGCACCATACCCACCCTTGGAGCCTCCTCCGCCCAGCACCATACTGACCCTTGGAGCCTCCTCCGCCCTGCACCATACCCACCCTTGGAGCCTCCTCCGCCCAGCACCATACTCACCCTAGGAGCCTCCTCCGCCCAGCACCATATCCACCCTTGGAGCCTCCTCCACCCTGCACCATATCCACCCTTAGAACCTCCTCCACCCTGCACCATACCCACCCTTGGAGCCTCCTCAGCCCAGCACCATACCCACCCTAGGAGCCTCCTCCACCTTGCACCATACCCACCCTTGAAGCCTCCTCCACCCTGCACCATACCCACCCGTAGAACCTCCTCCACCCTGCACCATACCCACCCGGAGCCTCCCACACCCTGCACCATACCCACCCTTGGAGCCTCCTCCGCCCAGCGCCATACCCACCCTTGGAGCCTCCTCCACCTTGCACCATACCCACCCTAGGAGCCTCCTCCACCCTGCACCATACCGACCCTTGGAGCCTCCTCCACCCAGCACCATACCCACCCTAGGAGCCTCCTCCACCCTGCACCATACCCACCCTTGGAGCCTCCTCCGCCCAGCACCATACCCACCCTTGAAGCCTCCTCCACCCTGCACCATACCCACCCTTGGAGCCTCCTCCACCCTGCACCATACCCACCCTAGGAGCCTCCCACACCCTGCACCATACCCACCCTTGGAACTTCCTCCACCCTGCACCATACCCACCCTTGGAGCCTCCTCCACCCTGCACCATACCCACCATAGGAGCCTCCCACACCCTGCACCATACCCACCCTTGGTGCCTCCTCCGCCCAGCGCCATACCCACCCTTGGAGCCTCCTCAACCCTGCCCCATACCCACCTTTGGATCCTTCTCCACCCTGCACCATATCCACCCTAGGAGCCTCCCACACCCTGCACCATACCCACCCTTGGAGCCTCCTCCACCCTGCCCCATACCCACCTTTGGATCCTTCTCCACCCTGCACCATACCCACCCTTGGAGCCTCCTCCGCCCAGCACCTTACCCACCCTAGGAGCCTCCTCCACCTTGCACCATACCCACCCTTGAAGCCTCCTCCACCCTGCACCATACCCACCCTAGGAGCCTCCCACACCCTGCACCATACCCACCCTTGGTGCCTCCTCTGCCCAGCGCCATACCCACCCTTGGAGCCTCCTCCACCCTGCCCCATACCCACCTTTGGAGCCTCCTCCACCCTGCACCATACCCACCCTTGGAACCTCTTCCACCCTGCACCATACCCACCCTTGGAACTTCCTCCACCCTGCACCATACCCACCCTTGGAGCCTCCTCCACCCTGCACCATATCCACCCTTAGAACCTCCTCCACCCTGCACCATACCCACCCTTGGAGCCTCCTCCGCCCAGCGCCATACCCACCCATGGAGCCTCCTCCGCCCAACACCATACCCACCCTAGGAGCCTCCTCCACTCTGTACCATACGCACCCTTGTAGCCTCCTCCACCCTGTACCATACGCACCCTTGTAGCCTCCTCCACCCAGCACCATACCCACCCTTGGAGCCTCCTCCACCCTGCACCATACCTACCCTTGGAGCCAATCCACCCTGCACCGTACCCAGCCTTGGAGCCTCCTCCGCCCAACACCATACCCACCCTAGGAGCCTCCTCCACCCTGTACCATACGCACCCTTGGAGCCTCCTCCACCCTGCACCATACTCACCCTAGGAGCCTCCTCCACCCTGCACCATACCCACCCTTGGAGCCTCCTCCACCCTGCACCATATCCACCCTTAGAACCTCCTCCACCCTGCACCATACCCACCCGTGGAGCCAATCCACCCTGCACCATACCCACCCTTGGAGTCTCCTCCACCCTGCGCCATACCCACCCTTGGAGTCTCCTCCACCCTGTACCATACCCACCCTTGGAGTCTCCTCCACCCTGTACCATACCCACCCTTGGAGTCTCCTCCACCTTGCGCCATACCCACCCTTGGAGCCTCCTCCGCCCTGCACCATACCCACCCTAGGAGTCTCCTCCATCCAGCACCATACTGACCCTTGGAGCCTCCTCCACCCTGCACCGTACCCACCCTAGGAGCTTCCTCCATCCAGCACCATACCCACCCTTGGAGCCTCCTCCGCCCTGCACTATTCTGACCTCTGGAGCCTCCTCCACCCAGCACCACACCCAAGCCTTGGTCCACCACCCATTTCTGGACCATGACGATGTTGGCAGTCCAGTAGTAATTTTTAAAGTTATAGAGAGAGCCAGGCCAGCACATTTTCTGTCCCTCTCCACTTAAGCTCTCTGAATACGAGGAAACCTCTCTGATTCACACAACTCCGGATAAGCCTTTTAACCTTTTTAGCGAAGAATTTGTGCAGAAAGTTTGGGAGATTCTGGAATGTAAAGAGGAATTTTGGCAAGACTACCATTTGTATTGTCTGGACTCGCCCGGACATGGACAGCGGCAACATATCCCATCTTTTAAAATACTCTTTCACCCCCTCCACTACTCTCACCAGATATAACTTGTAGGGCTGGGCACAATCCATTGCTACATGCATCCCCAGATATCGGAAACTCTTTCTCGTCAAGAGGAATGGAAGCTTGACGAGAAAACCCCTCCGAGTCAAAATCTTGGAACTCCTTAACTCCCTCCCTAAAAGTGTCCTGGGTGTACCTAGCTACACCTCGGGGACTGCAGTGGTTCAAGAAGACAGCTCAACACCAGATTTTGAAGGGAAACTAGGGATGGGCAATAATTGTTGGTCTCGTCAGCGTTGCCGACATCCTGTAAATGAAGCTTAAAAAAATGATATTCACTTGCCCTGCCATAACCTCTAGGACTATGGGCCAGTGCTGAAAAATGGTAGTAGTGTAGTCAGATCTTGGGACGGCATGGTGGCAGAGTGGTTAGCACCGATGCTTCACGGCACTGAGGACCCGGGTTCGATACCATCCTCGGGTCACTGTATGTGTGGAGTTTGCACACACTCCTGTGTTTGCGTGGGTTTCACTCCCGCAACCCAAAGATGTGCAGGGTAGGTGGATTGGCCATGCTAAATTGCCCCTTAATTGGAAACAATGAATTGGGTACTCTAAATTTATAAAATAAAGTGTAGTCAGATCTTTGTTGACCAGCCTAGACACGATGGGTCGAAAACCATCCTCCTGTGCTGTAAACGTTTATCATTATGAGTTGTTGCAAATGATTTGAATATTGTAATTTAACTTTGCGGTAGAGATGATTCGAAAACTAAGACATAGTCAAATAAATGCTCGTTGTTTAATGATAAAATGTAATTACTGCTTTGCACTTGATTCTTTTGTAGCGTTTAATAAATAAATAAAGACATTCTTACAAAACCATGTGCTATTTCAACTGTGACAGCCTGGTAAATAAGGTCATTGTGATAGAGTACTTGCATTGTACTAGTAAACGATATTATGAAGACCAATGTAATATGATCTTCCAGACACACACATGCTGAGCTGACTGATAAACCCTGAATGATACCCAATTTTGCTTTATAGCACTTGAAAAATGAATTGGGTATAAAATAATAGGTGATGTCAGGGGAGGTATGGCAGGGTTGTCGGTCTTGGACCTGTAATGTGCAACATGGAGCTGTTTGTGTAATTTTAGTTTCTCGTGACTCTGCCTAGCTCTTAGTTCAAGTACGAGTTATCTTTTTATTCTTAATGAGTTGGTGTGACAGCCTCTTGAGACCTATTTTTTAAAGTGTATACCTACTGTAGCAAAGTGAAGCCAAATAACTGCACATCAGGCAATAATAGTCCTCTAGATGCTCAGAAAAGGAGTGGTGGGTGTTAATATCTGTAAGACCAGAGAACTTTGTGAGGGATCATATAACTGAGAAATTAAAGGAAGTCTTTATGGCTTTCTGTGTTTGGTTCAATACAGTACAGCTGGGGCAGCATAAGAGCTAATCATTGATTGTTGTGTGGAAAGATTTAGATTGTTCACATGTCCAATATTTTCTTTCAGTTAAACTCCAAAGGAAAATCTACATTAAGTAGCTAATACTTGGGATAAACAAGTCACTTTGTGCCTATGGTTCCCAAAACCCTCCACCACTGGAGATTTCCTTATCTCAAGTTTGGGTCTGTTGGAAATTCATACATTGATTAATTTGCTACATTATTGTTGTATTGTATAAGGGTGGCACGGTAGCACAGTGGTTAGCACTGTTGCTGCACAGCATCAGAGTGCCAGGTTCGATTCCCGGCTTGGGTCACTGCCTGTGCGGAGTCTGCACGTTCTCCCCGTGTCTGCGTGGGTTTCCTCCAGCTGCTCCAGTTTCCTCCCACAAGTCTCGAAAGACGTGCTGTTAGGTGAATTGGACATTCAGAATTCTCCCTCTGTGTACCCGAACAGGCATCGGAATGTGGCGACTAGGAGCCTTTCACAGTAACTTCATTGCAGTGTTAATGTAAGCCTACTTTTCACAATAAAGATTATTATTATTATCTGTCTACCAGGTTGGTAGTAGGCGATCAAGACGAGCTTTCATTTTATTATCCAGGAATTCCTATTTTTTTTAAAATTCATTTGCAGGATGTGGTTGTCGCCGGTTAGGTCAGACTTTAAGATGGTAGTGAGTTGCCTTCTTGAACCACTGCATTCCTTGAGGTGTAGGTACACCCACTGTGCTGTTGGGGAGGTAGTTCCAGGATGTTGACCGAGCGACAGTGAAGGAACTGTGATATATTTCCAGGTCGGTGGAGAGTGACTTGGAGGGGACCCTCCAGGCAGTGGGGTTCCCAGGTATCTGCTGCTCTTGACTATTTCTACCATTATAAAAGTAGAATTAAGTTTCAATGGAAGAGCATGTACAACAAAACCAGAATGTTTTCCTGGTTTGCAGAATTAAAAAGTCATGTTTAGTGCCTCCTCTATGTCAGTTGAGTGAATCTCCTGGCAGGTTTCTGGGATATGGGTGTTACTGGCAAGGGCAGCATTTGTTTTCAGTCTGTAACGTCCCTTGTGGAAATGGCGATGAGTTGTTTTCTGAATAACTATAATTTGTTAGGCCATTTCATTGGGCAGTTAAGAATCACCCACATTGCTGTGGGTCTGGAGTTAGACACAGGCCAGCTATCCAGACCACTATTTTGTTTCAAACAAATTGTACTTGCTCTGTGTTGTCAAAAATAAAAGTAATTGCATTATAGGCCAGAGTCCAGATGAAATCAGCAAGTCAATAGCAGTTTCAAAAAATCAATAGGCAGAAGTCTTTATGGGGAAATTCCTATACATTGTAATAGCTCAGTCCAGAAATCTATATGGAAACACCAGTTCAGAATATGTTTGAGTTTACCCAAGCAACTCACGGACTCATCACTTGACTGTTTGCTACGATGCTTTGCGAGGATAACGTGTAAGATTCAGGGGGATTTTCCACCCGTTCTCGCAAATGGGATCTTCCGGTTCTGCCAATGGCGAAACCCTTTTGCCGGTTTCCCAGTGGTGGGGGACGGGTTCAATGGAAAATTCTGCCACCGGCCAATGGCGGGCCACCTCTCGTCGCTGGGACATCAAGCGCCCTCCATGTATGTGCTTAAGGCGCCAAATCACAGAGCAGATTTCATTTTATAGCTGCTAGCTGGAGGACTGTGAAGATGGATTGCTTACATAAAAGCAAGTAAAAAGGTTGCTGCACAGTCAAAAGATATGTTGGTTAAGTGGATTGGCCATGCTAAATTGCACCTTTGTGTCCAAAGGTCAGGTGGTGTCACAGGGTTGAGAGGGGGAGGGGTGCTCTTTCAGAGGGCCGGTGCAGTCGATGAGCTGAATGGCCTCCTGCACTGTAGAGATTACATGACTCTATGATGGCCAGAGACACTCATAGACGGTGTATCTACTGGACAGGATCTCAACAGAATCTGCTGGAGAGAGCTGTACAGGAGAATCCAGAGCAGGACAGTGTAGTGTTGTCTGCAGAGCTACAGGGTCTCTGATGAACAGACTACAAAGAAGAAACTTGAGGGAACAAAGGAATATAAAGATGATTTCTTGAGGTATGGTTTTGTCAATTGAGCAAAGCCCATGTGTGTTATATGCAGTGAAGTACTGGCAAATAAGAGAAGTTTCAGATTTTTGAAGCAAAGTGGTGGGTGAAAAATTCCTTTTGACGTTGAGACCACAGAGTTGGTTATTAATTTACAGCCTTCCAGATTAAAACTATATGCTGCTGTAGCTGACTTATGAAGGCACATTAAAAACACACCAAAAGCCCATGATACTGTCAGCATTCTGGAGTAGCATCTCCCAGGAGTATCCAGTGCTGAGTAAAACGAGCATTTTGTTGTATTGCCCTTTACAACGACCATCTGGTGCGAATTTGGATTTTCTGTTTTCACAAAAGAACTGGCTGACATCTCCACCTGATGTGCACATTTCCCTATCCTCCTTTGAACTTGATTCAATTGAGATTGTGAGGACCAAGCAGGCTCCCCTTTCGCATTAAAGGTAAGCAAATGTGGCATGGGTCGCGAAGGTCGGCCGGCATGAGTTCCAGGAAAAAAAGTTTGAAATATATTGCTGCAGAGCCCAATAACATTTTAGAAGAGCTGAATTTCACAAATTATCATTGGAAATAAACAACTGAACAAGATTTTACTGTTCAAGACATTTATTGTAACAAACGAGCATGAATCAATATTGATCAAGCATTAATTAATGGACAACTAATGCATCAAACTCAAGAAAAAGAAGGCCATAAGACATAGGAGCAGAATTAGACTATTCAGCCCATTGAGTTTGCTCCGCCATTCAATCATGGCTGAAATGTTTCTCATCCCCATTCTCCCCATAACTTCTGATCCCCTTATTATCAGGAACCTATCTATCTCCGTCTTAAAGACACTCAGTGACTTGGCCTCCACAGCCTGTTGTGGCAAAGAGTTCCACAGATTCACCACCCATTGGCTGAAGAAATTTCTCCATTTTTAAAGGATCATTCCTTCTGTCTGAGGCTTGTTTCTCCATGTTCACTCTATCTAAGCCTCTTGGTATTCTGCAAATTTCAATGAGACCCCCCCCCCCCCCCCCAATATCATTCTAAACCCCAATGTGTACAGACCTAGAGTCCTCAACTGTTCCTCATACGACAAGCTGTTCATTTCAGGGATCATTCTTTTAAACCTTCTTTGGACCCTCTCCAAGGCTTTAAATATGGGGCCCAAAACTGCTCACAATATTCCAAATGGCATCTGACCAGAGCCTTATACATCCTCAGAAGTACACCCTGCTCTTGTATTCTAGCCCTCTTGTCATGAATGCGAACATTGCATTTGCCTTCCTAACTGCCAACTGAACCTGCACATTAACCTGAAGAGAATCCTGAACAAGGACTCCCAAGTCTCTTTGTGCTTCTGATTGCCGAAGCCTTTTCCTATTTAGAAACCAGACTATGCCTCTTCTTCACATCAAAATACATAACCTCACACTTTTCCAGATTGTGCTCCATCTGCCACTTCTTTGCCCACTCTCCTAGCCTGCCCAGCCCCTTCTGCAGCCCCTCTGCACCCTCAACACAACCTGTCCCTCTACAGATCTTTGTATCATCTGCAAATTTAGCAACAGTGCCCTCAGTTCCTCCTTCCAGATCATTAATGTATATCGTGAACAGCTGTGGTCCCAACATTGACCCCTGCAGAACACCTTTAGTCACCGGCTGCCATCTTGAAAATACCCCATTTATCTCCACTCTCTACCTTCTGTCAGTCAGCCAATTCTCTATCCTTTCCCTAATACGGTGGGCTCTCACCTGATTTAGCAGCCTCCTGTACAGCACCTTGTCAAAGGCCTTCTGTAAATCTAAATAGATCATATCCACTGTTTCTCCTTTGTCTAACTTCCTCGTTACATAGAATTTCATAGAATTTACAGTGCAGAAGGAGGGCATTCAGCCCATCGAGTCTGCACCAGCTCTACCCAAGCCTCCACCCTATCCCCATAACCCAGCAACCCCGCTCCAACACTAAGGGCAATTGTGGACACTAAGGGCAATTTAGCATGTCCAATCCCCTAACCTGCACATCTTTGGACTGTGGGAGGAAACCGGAGCACCCGGAGGAAACCCACGCACACATGGGGAGAACGTGCAGACTCTGCACAGACAGTGACCCAAGCCGGGAATTAAACCTGGGACCCTGGAGCTGTGAAGCAATTGTGCTAACCACAATGCTACCTTGCTGCCCTTGCCTTCTCAAAAAACTTGATAACAGATTTGTCAGACATGACCTCCCCTTGATGAAGCCGGGTTGACTCAGTCCTATTTTATGGTGCCCATCTCAGTACTCTGCCATCTCATCTTTAATAACAGACTCTCCAATCTTACCAATGAACTAAGTCAGGCGAACCAGCCTATAGTTTCCCGTCTTCTGCCTCCCTCCCTTCTTAAACAGTGGTGTTACATTAGCCACTTTCCAGTCCTCTGGGACCCTTCCTACCTCCAGTGATTCCTGAAAGATCATCAATGCCTCCACAATTTCCTCAGCTATCTCTTTTAGAATCCTGGGGTGTAGTCCATCTGGTCCAGGTGACTTATCCACCTTCAGATCTTTCAGTTTCCCCTGCACCTCCTCTGCCCCCTGACTCTCATACTGGTTGAGGCAGATACGTTAGCAACCTTTAAGACTTATCTGGATAGGCACATGAACAGACGGGGTATAGAAGGATACAGGCGGTTGGTCTAGATAGCACACGTGATCGGCGCAGGCTTGAAGGGCCGAAGGTTCTGTTTCTGTGCTGGCTTGTTCTTTGGTACGCCATTGGATTGGATTTGTTTATTGTCATGTGTACCGAGGTACATGGAAAAGTATTGTTCTGCGTACAGCTCAGACAGATAATTCCGTACATGAAAAGAAAATACATAGGGTAAACATAAAATACACAATGTAAATACAGACGCAGGCATCGGGTGAAGCATACAGGAGTGTCGTACTACTCAGTAGAGAAGATATATGAAGAGATCAGATCAGTCCATAAGAGGGTCATTCAGGAGTCTGGTAACAGCGGGGAAGAAGCTGTATTTGAATCTGTTCGTGCGTGTTCTCAGACCTCTGTGTCTCCCGCCCGATGGAAGAAGTTGGAAGAGTGAGTAAACTGGGTGAGAGGGGTCTTTGATTATGCTGCCCGCTTTCCCAAGGCAGGGGGAGGTGTTGACGGAGTTAATGGATGGGAGGCAGGTTTGCATGATGGACATGGCTGTGTGAAATGAAATGAAACGAAAATCGCTTATTGTCGCTTATTGTCACAAGTAGGCTTCAAATTAAGTTAGTGTGAAAAGCCCCTAGTCACCACATTCCGGCGCCTGTTCGGGGAGGCTGGTACGGGAATTGAACCGTGCTGCTGGCCTGCCTTGGCCTGCTTTAAAAGCCAGCTATTTAGCCTTGTGCTAAATTAGACCCTACATGTTCATGATGTGTTCATGACTCTCTGTAGTTTCTTACGGGCTTGGCCGAGCAGTTGCCATACCAGGCTGTGATGTAGCCAGATAGGATGCTTTCAATGGTGCACCTGTAAAGGTTGTTGAGAGTCAGTGTGGACATGCTGAATTTTGTTAGTGCCCTGGGAAAGTATAGGTGCAGTTGTGCATTCATGGTCGTAGCGTCGGCGTGGGTGCACCAGGACAGAATTTTGGTGATGTGCACACCTAGGAATGTGAAGCTGTCAACCATCTCCACCTCGGCCCCGTGGATGCAGACAGGAGTGTGTATGATACTTTGCTTCCTGAAGTCAATGACCACTGGCGTCTTCCACTGTGAATGCTGATACAAAGTACTTATTCAGTTCCTCTGCCACTTCTTTTTTCCCTATTACTACATCTGCAGCCTCGTTTTCCAGTGGTCCAATGTCTATTTATGCCACTCTTTATATATCGAAAAAAACTCTTGCAATCATCTTTTACATTACTAGCTAGCTTACACTCATATTTCATCTTCTCCACCCTTATTGCTTTTTTAGTTCTGCTCGCTTTTAAGGCCCAATCCTCTGGCTTCCCACTAATCCTCACCACTTTGTATGCTTTTTTTTGCTTTTATGCCGTCCTTGACATCCCCCGTCAGCCATGGATGCCTCGTCCAGCCCTTAGCATGTTTCCTCCTCCTTGGGATGAATTTCTCCCGAATAACCGCCAAAAACCCCTGCCATTGCTGTTCCACTGTCTTCCATGCTAGGCTCCTTTTCCAATCAACTCTGGCCAGCTCCTCCCTCATGTCTTTGTAGTTACCCTTATTTAATTGTAATACCGTTACATCTGACTCCAGCTTCTCACCCTAAAACTGCAGGGTAAATTCTACCATATTGTGGTCACTGCTCCTTAAGGATTCTTTCACTTTAAATTCCCTAATCAAGCCTGCCTCATTACACATCACCAAATCCAGAATTGCCTGTTCCCTAGTGGTCTCTGTCACAAGCTGCTCCAAAAAAACATCTCTTCGTCATTCCACAAATTCCTTTTTTTGGGACCCGCTACCAACCCTAGTGCTGTTGGGGAGGGTTTAAACTAATATAGCAGGGGTTGGGAACCCATACAGAAAATCGGAGGGGAGTAATTTGGGGACAGAAACAAAAGGCAGTAAAGTGGAAGGCAGATAAACCAAAGACAAAAATCAAAATGGGCCACATCACATCATATATCTAAAAGGTCAATAAATGTCAAAAAAACAAGCCTGAAGGCTCTGTGTCTCAGTGTAAGCAACATTTGTAATACGGCTGATGAATTAACAACACTGACGATCATTAACGGATATGATGTAATTGGGATCACTGAGACCTGGTTCCAGGGTGACCAAGGATGGGAACTCAACATCCAGGGATATTCAATATTCAGGAAAGATAGAAGGAAAGGAAAGGGAGGTGGGGTAGTGTTGCTTGTTAAAGAGGAGATTAATGCAATAGTAAGGAAGGGCATTAGCCTGGACGATGTGGAATCTGTATGGGTGGAGCTGTGGAACAGCAAAGGGTAAAACACTTTAGTGGGAGTTGTGTACAGACAACTAAACAGTAGTGAGGTTGGGGACCATTAACAGGAAATTAAAGATGTGTGCAGCAAGGGTGCAGCAGTTATTATGGGTGACTTCCATCTGCATATTGATTGGGCTGATCAAACTGGTAGCACTGCGATGGAGGAGGACTTCCTGGAATGCATAGGGATGGTTTTCTCGACCAATATGTCGAAGAACTAACTAGAGAGCAGGCCATCCTAGACTGGGTATTAACATAGAACATAGAACACTACAGCGCAGTACGGGCCCTTCGGCCCTCGATGTTGCGCCGACCTGTGAAACCATCTGAAGCCTATCTGACCTACACTATTCCATTGTTCAATGAGAGAGGATTAATTAGCAACATTGTGGTGTGAGATTCTTTAGGGAAGAGTGACCATAATAAGGTAGTATTCTTCACTAAGATGGAGAGTGACATAGTTAAGTCTGAGATTAAGGCCCTGAACTTAAAGAAAGCTAACTTTGGTGGTATGAAACATGCATTGGCTATGATAAGCTGGTAAAGGATACTTAAGGGGTCGACAGTGGATAGGCAATGTCAGACACTTAAAGAACACATGGATGAACTTCAACAATTGTACATCCCTGTCTGGCGCAAGAGTAAGACGGGGAAGGTGGCTCAACCATGGCTAACAATGGAAATCAGGGATTGTGTTAAAGCCAAAGAGGGGGCATATAAATTGGCCAGAAAGAGCAGTAAGCCTGAGGACTGGGAGAAATTTAAAATTCAGCAGAGGAGGACAAAGGGTTTAATTCAGAAGGGGAAAATATAATACAAGAGTAAGCTTGCAGAAGCATAAAAACTGACTGCAAACGCTTGGCAAACAGGAAGCAGAGAGTGGGGATAAATGGGCCCTTTTCAGAGTGGCAGGCAGTGACTAGTGGGGTTCTCGCAGGGTTCGGTGCTGAGATCCCAGCTGTTCACAATATTCATTAATGATTTGGACGAAGGAATTGAGAATTTGAGTTCTTTTTGCCCTCAGTCTGGTCTCAGTAAATATACCAAGTTGGATTGTAGGTAACACACTTTATTTTATTTGCGCCTCCTGCAAGCTGACTCACTCTGCCAGAGTCTTGTCGAGTCCCCAGAGTGAGTGAGGCACAGAACAAAGACTTCGTCTCATATACATTGGTATAAAAAAATGAGGTTACACATACGACCAAGTAAGATAACTTGACAATTGTAGGGTTTCCATAGGTTCCCTTACATCCCTTAACCTAGCCATATAAGGTAATCTTAGCAATTACTGGTCCCAATAGGCTGCTCTCACATTCCTTTTGCCTGAGGCCCCTGTGATCACCCATCCCCCTCACCATGATACGCCTGACTTAGCCTGATTACCCACCAGGCTTCAGTGCCATCCCTTTTTGTTCATTTCCTCAGAATTGTACGTAATATCTCCAAATTTGCTGATGACACTAAGCTGGGTGGCAGTGTGTGCTGTGAGGAAGATGCAGAGAGGCTGCAGGGTGACTTGGACAGGCTGGCTGAGTGGGAAAATACTTGGCAAATGCAACATAATGTGGGTAAATGGGAGGTTGTCCACTTTGGTGGCAAAAACAGGAAGGCAGATTATTATCTGAATGGTGGCAATTCAGGGGTAGTGCAAGGAGACCTGGGTGTCATGGTCGAACAGTCTCTGAAGGTTGCTATGCAGATATAATTATAAATTATAATAGTTTATTGTCACAAGTAGGCTTCAATGAAGTTGCTGTGAAAAGTCCCTAGTCGCTACATTCCGGTGCCTGTTCGGGGAGGCTGGTACGAGAATTGAACCCGCGCTGCTGCCTTGTTCTGCATTACAAGCCAGCTGTTTAACTCACTGTGCTAAACCAGCCCCAGATACAGCAGGCGGTGAGGAAAGCTAATGGCACGCTGGCGAGAGGATTTGAGTATAGGAGTAGGGATGTCTTGCTGCAGTTATGCAGGGCCTTGGTGAGGCCACATCTTGAGTATTGTGTGCAGTTTTGGTCTCCTAGTTTGAGGAAGGACATTCTTGTTATTGAGGGTGTCCAGCGAAGGTTCACCAGACTAATTCCCGGGATGGCAGGACTGAGATATGGAGAAAGACTGGATCGACTGGGCTTGTACTCACTGGAGTTTAGAAGAATGAGAGAGGATCTCATAGAAACAAAAAATCCTGTTGGGACTGAACAGGCTAGACTGCGGGAAGAATGTTCCCCATGTTGGGGACGACCAGAACTAGGGGTCACAGCCTGAGAATAAGGGGTCAGCTATTCAGGACTGAGATGAGGAAGAACTTCTTCTCTCAGAGAGTTGTGAACCTGTGGAATTCTCTCCCACAGAAAGCTGTTGGGGCCGGTTTGCTGGATATATTCAGGAGGGAGCTGGACGTGGCCCTTGAGGCTAAAGGGATGAAGGCAGAGAAAGCGGGAGTGGGGTACTGAACGTGCATGATCGGCCATGATATTGAATGGTGATGCAGGCTCGAAGGGCCGAATGGCTTACTCCACCTATTTTCTAGGTTTCTACCTGATTTTCCCAGTTCACCTGCATATTGAAATCCCCCATGTTTATTGTCCCTTTGGTTGTGTGCAAAAGACTGACCCCAACCAGCCTGTGCTTCAAAACCCAAAACACATGTTTCCAACCATAGACGTGGTTCTGCAGTTTGATGCAGTTTTTCTCAGAAAGTAAACAATCATGGATCTCAATAATTAAATTATTCACATCACATACAATGTTGTCTGTATATACCAAATGACACAATTCAACCAATTTATAAATCAAAAATGATGAACAACCCATAATATTCAGAATTCGTAGTGTGCTGTGCAGCTGTGCCCCGGAGCCTCCTCGCTGATTACTGATGTTAAAGTGATTGGGATTAATAATGAGGTCACACCCTTCTTGACTTTATGTTTCTTGATTGGTCAGAGCTTTGAACTATTTGGTGAGTCAGTTAGTTGCTGACTGTTTGGATGTCAAGTGATTGTAACTGATCACATTTGAATTTAGCCCTGTGGTTCTGTCTGATGACGCCCACATAATTACAGATCCATTTCAACAGAGTGCATGATTACTTTGCTGGAAAAGTGATTGTGGCAACTGGTGGTGTGTAAACGCATTATGTTCAGCTTCAGAGTATAAATGATGTCCGCTAAGAATTGAAAAAAATAACTAGGCTGTGACTGATTGCAAACATCTCACTATATCCATTTGGAACATTAATTTTGAATTTCAGTTCCTATACCCTGGCTACTGCAACTCGTACCAAATAACCATCATTGGTACTGGAATGAAGCAAGTTTCTACTTCCCTTTCACCGGGAGCTTCTACATCACTTACTTCCCACCCTCCTGGTGCCTGGGAGATAACACACCATTGTATTAGCACCTAACAAAGTGCCAGTGGTTAATTTCACTAACCCTACCTGTTATAACCTGCCTGCTTCCCACTGGCTGGGGACTAATGACAATCCCACAATCCTTTGGGAGCATGAGCTTCCCCAATGAGGGGGCCGGAGAAATCATTAGCAGATTCCCTGCATAAATAAAGCTGGCCAGTTTGGAACTGGCTAGAGGAGAGTGAGCAGCAAGGGAAGTTGCTGCTGCTGTTGTGTGTGTATATTATATATATATATATATATATAATATATATATATATTGTAAATAAATGTTATTTCTTTCTATCCTTCAACTCGTGCTGGATTCTTCGAGGCCCTCACAAAACTGGCGACGAGGGTTAAAGTGGATAGCTGTCTACACTGCTGAAGCCACCTCCCTGGGTTTTTGTTGGATACAGGTTGGAAGTTGTTTTCTATTACACCATGCCTCTGTATGGACGTTTGGATGTTTTTGACGCTGCGCTGGAAAGCTGGTACCAGTATGCACAACGGATGTGTTAGTATTTCCGGACAAACAACATCACCGAAAACCAGCGGCAGGTGGTCACATTGCTCACCGCCTGTGGCCCGCATACGTTTGGGGTGATTAGGAGCCTTATGTACCTAGCTGCACCGGACACCAAAACGTTTGATGAACTTGTGAATTTAGTGGGGCAACATTTTAACCTAACCCCGTCCACGATAGTCCAACGTTACCGGTTTAATCCCGCTGAGAGGACCCCAGGAGAATCCCTTGCTGACTTTCTATCCAGGCTACGCAGGATTGCGGAGTACTGTGACTATGGTGAGACCTTGTCAGAAATGTTTCGTGACCGTTTGGTTTGCGGTATTAACAATGCGGCCACCCAGAGAAAGTTGTTAGCTGAGCTAACATTGACTTTTCAACAGGCCATTCAAATAGTATTGTCCCGAGAGAGCGCAGAACGGGGAGTGCAGGAGCTACAGGGAATGGAGGTGCATGCCTTGGGGCGAAACCCCTTCCGTCCAAAAGCATCTCCCCACACCCCTGGGGTACCTTGGGCGAGGCGACGTCTGGATCGACGCCAGTGGCCGTCAGACATTCCTCTCCGAAGGGAGCCTTCTCCAGAACCAATGGATGAGGAGCCATGTCAGTGTCAGACTTGTGGGTGGACGTTGGTCCTGGGGGTGCCAGAGGCACCGTCGTTCCGACAGAAACTGGTGCCAGCCCAGGGGCCGTACTTTCCGTTTGGATGAACCTGCGGCGACTACCCCCGAGGACGTGGAGACGGAGGACGACTGCCTGCAGCTGCATTGTGTGGCAGCTCACCGTGTGGCCCCCATTAAGGTGACAGTATGGGTCAATGATCACCTGCTTGAGATGGAGTTGGACACTGGCGCAGTGGTCTCCATAATTGCCCAGAGGACATTCGACCGCATCAGGCAGGGTATACAGACCCTTACATTAACCGACACACAGGCCAGGTTGGCCACCAACACAGGGGAACCATTGGACATTGCAGGAGCTACAATGACCCCTGTTGTTTATGGCCGCCAGGAGGGGCGTTTCCCATTTACCGTGGTGCGTGGCCAAGGGCCTAACCTGTTGGGTCGGGACTGGTTGCGCCATTTGCAACTGCAGTGGCAGCCCATCCTTCAAACAGTTTCTGGGGGGTTGACTGAGGTACTAGGACGATACCCAGGTGTATTCCAGCCTGGCTTGGGGAAAATAAAGTCGAACCCGGAGCCACGCCGTGCTATTTCCGGGCAAGCCCGGTGCCTTACGCCTTGCTTGAGAAGCTAAATGAAATAAAATGAAATGAAAATCGCTTATTGTCACAAGTAGGTTTCGGTGAAGTTACTGTGAAAAACCCCTAGTCACCACATTCCGGCGCCTGTTCGGGGAGGCTGGCACAGGTAGAAGGGGAGCTCACTCGTTTGGAGAGTTTGGGTATTATCAGGCCCGTCCGTTTCGCTGACTGGGCAGCACCAATTGTACCTGTAATGAAGCCAGATGCCACAGTTTGTTTGTGCGGCGACTACAAACTTAGTGAATACGGCTTTCCGACTCGACTGATATCCAATGCCTCGCATAGAGGATCTCTACACAAAGCTTGCAGGCGGACTCTCGTTCACGAAATTAGATATGAGTCACGCCTACCTACAGAGAACATTACAGCGCAGTACAGGCCCTTCGGCCCTCGATGTTGTGCCGACCTGTGAAACCACTCTAAAAGTCCCTCTACACTATTCCCTTATCGTCCATATGTTTATCCAATGACCATTTAAATGTCCTTAATGTTGGCGAGTCCACTACCGTTGCAGGCAGGGCATTCCACGCCCTTACTACTCTCTGAATAAAGAACCTACCTCTGACATCTGTCCTATATCTGTCTCCCCTCAATTTAAAGCTATGTCCCCTCGTGCTAGACATAACCATCCGAGGAAAAAGGCTCTCACTGTCCACCCTATCTAATCCTCTGATCATTTTGTATGCCTCAATTAAGTCACCTCTTAACCTTCTTCTCTCTAACGAAAACAGCCTTAGGTCCCTCAGCCTTTCCTCATAAGATCTTCCCTCCATACCAGGCAACATCCTGGTAAATCTCCTCTGCACCCTTTCCAATGCTTCCACATCCTTCCTATAATGCGGCGACCAGAACTGTACGCAATACTCCAAATGCGGCTGCACCAGAGTTTTGTACAGCTGCAACATGACCTCATGGCTCCGAAACTCAATCCCTCTACCAATAAAAGCTAACACACCGTACTCCTTCTTAACAACCCTAACAACCTGGGTGGCAACTTTCAGGGATCTATGTACATGGACACCGAGATCTCTCTGCTCGTCCACACTACCAAGAACCTTACCATTAGCCCAGTATTCTGTATTCCTTTTACTATTTCCAAAATGAATCACCTCACATTTTTTTGCATTAAACTCCATTTGCCACCTGTCAGCCCAGCTCTGCAGCTTATCTATGTTCCTCTGTAACCTGCAACATCCTTCCGCACTGTCCACAACTCCACTGACTTTAGTGTCATCTGCAAATTTACTCACCCATCCTTCTACGCCCTCATCCAGGTCCTTTATAAAAATGACAAACAGCAGTGGCCCCAAAACAGATTCTTGTGGTACACCACTAGGAACTGAACTCCATGCTGAACATTTACCATCAACCACCACCCTTTGTCTTCTTACAGTGAGTCAATTTCTGATCCAAACTGCTAAATCACCCTGAATCCTATGCCTCCATATTTTCTGCAATAGCCTACCGTGGGGAACCTTATCAAACGCTTTACTGAAATCCATATACACCACATCAACTGCTTTACCCTCATCCACCTGCTTAGTCACCTTCTTAAAGAACTCAATAAGGTTTGTGAGGCACGACCTACCCTTCACAAAACTATTCCTTTCTACATGATTAAAAATCCTATCTCTTATAAAACTTTCCAAGACTTTGCCCACAACAGAAGTAAGGCTCACTGGTCTATAGTTACTGGGGTTGTCTCTACTCCCCTTCTTGAACAAGGGGACATTTGCAATCCTCCAGTCTTCTGGCACTATTCCTGTAGACAATGACGACATAATGATCAAAGCCAAAGGCTCAGCAATTGCCTCCCTAGCTTCCCAGAGAATCCTAGGATGAATCCTATCCGGCCCAGGGGACTTATCTATTTTCACACTTTCCAGAATTGCTAACATCTCCTCCTTATGAACCTCAAGCCCTTCTAATCTTGTAGCCTGTATCTCAGTATTCTCCTCGACAACATTGTCTTTTTCCTGTGTGAATACTGACGGAAAATATTCATTTCGCACCTCTCCTATCTCCTCGGACTCCACGCACAACTTCCCATTACTGTCCTTGAATGGCCCTAATCTTTCCCGAGTCATTCTTTTATTCCTGACCTATCTATAGAAAGCTTTAGGGTTATCCTTTAATCCTACCTGCCAAAGACTTCTCGTGTCCCCTCCTGGCTCTTCTTAGCTCTCTCTTTAGGTCCTTCCCATGCTAACTTGTAACTCTTGAGTGCCCTAACTGAACCTTCCGCTTTACATAAGCCTCCTTCTTCCTCTTGACAAGTGATTCAACTACTTTAGTAAACCACGGTTCCCTCGCTCGACCATTTCCTCCCTGCCTGACAGGTACATACTTATCAAGGACATGCAGTAACTGTTCCTTGAACATGCTCCACATTTCAATTGTGCCCATCCCCTGCAGTTTCCTTCCCCATCCTATGCATCCTAAGTCTTGCCTCATCGCATCATAATTGCCTTTCCCCCAGCTATAACTCTTGCCCTGCGGTATATTGCTATCCCTTTCCATCGCTCAAGTAAACGTAACCGAATTGTGGTCACTATCACCAAAGTGTTCACCTACCTCCAAATCTAACACCTGCCTTGGTTCATTACCCAGCACCAAATCCAATGTGGCCTCGCCTCTCGTTGGCCTATTTACATACTGTGTTAGGAAACCCTCCACACATTGGACAAAAACGGACCCATCTAAAGTACTCAAACTATACTGTTTCCAGTCAGTATTTGGAAAGTCAAAGTTCCCCATAACAGCTACCCTGTTACTTTCGCTCCTATCCAGAATCATCTTTGCAATCCTTTCCTCTACATCTCTGGAACTTTTCGGAGGCCTATAGAAACAGGGTGACCTCTCCTTTCCTGTTTCTAACCTCAGCCCATACTACCTCAGTATTCGAGTCCTCATCAAACTTCCTTTCTGCCACCGTAATACTGTCCTTGACTAACAATGCCACCCCTTCCCCTCTTTTACCACCTTCCCTGAGCTTACTGAAATATCTAAACCCCGACACCTGCAACAACCATTCCTGTCCCTGCTCTATCCATGTCTCCGAAATGGCCACAACATCGAACTAACCCATGCTGCAAGTTCACCCACCTTATTCCGGATGCTCCATGCGTTGAAGTAGACACACTTCAAACAATCTTCCTGCCTGCCGGTACACTCCTGCTCCTAGTTCTTATGTTCTTATTACTTCCTGATTTATGGCTTCTGAGAATTTGTCAATGTGATTTGCTGCTTAGCCAGTTTGATGACATCGCTGTTGCAGGGTATCAGAATTCTCTATAACTGACAGTAGAATAAAATTAATATTGGGAAAAGAGGAGTTAATGCTGCAGAGGTTGCTGGATTGTTTGTGGGCAGCTTTTTCTGTGGACAGCGGTGAGTGCAGTCACCTCGCATCAACATGAATATTGGTGGAAAAAATACACTCTCGAAGCTTTTCATCTTGCACCCATGGACAGTTGCAAGAATACCAATGTCGGGGGAAGAGAAACGGGTGCTGATTGGTTAGCAAGTGGTCTCTGGTATTGCTCTTGAGAATACAACAGTTGATGGTGTCTTGCAGTTAACTGCCGAGCAATTTCTGAAATTTAAACCAGGCAGCTTAACTTGGACTGGTCAAGGCATTTCTTGTGGAATGAACCAGTGAATGGAAATCACTTATTTTGTTCAGCTGAAATGGATGTAGATGTTCTCTCTGTCTGCAAAGAGCAGGGCCCTGTGTGTTAATATATAGCATCCAGTTGTTATAGGCCAGGGTTTAGAAAACTCCAAAGTATATCATGGAGTTCACCTGACCTACAACTGTTTGTTTATTTTAGTTATGCTGAGCATAAGGGCCTACCTTTCAGGTGTTATTCAACCGAGGCCTTAAGCATTTTTAATCAAAAACAAACTTTATTCTACAAATTTAGTTAACATTTTTATAAACAGACATAGTAAGCATTTTTATCAACTACGAACATAAGCTACAGTAATCTATGTATCACCTTTAATAAATTCCCCCTTTAACTGTTCCAATTTAATAACACGATCCCATAAAGATCCTTTTCAAAGGTGTGGCCCGACACACACAGTCTTACTATCTTTAAGACTTGGTATGGATACACCTGTTTCCTTTCCATAGGGGCTGGTTAGCACAGGGCTAAATCTCTGGCTTTAAAAGCAGACCAAGGCAGGCCAGCAGCACGGTTCAATTCCTGTACCAGCCTCCCCGAACAGGCGCTGGAATGAGGCGACTAGGGGCGTTTCACAGTAACTTCATTTGAAGCCTACTCGTGACAATAAGCCATTTTCATTTCATTTTTCATTTCAAACAGCAGGTTTGAATTCCTTTCAGAAAGCAGTTATCACTTTTAAGTTTCCTACCTATGTCGTTGGTGCCTATGTGGACCACGACTTGGAGCTGCTCCCCCTCCCCCTTAAGGATCCTGAAAACACGATCCGAGACATCACGGACCCTGGCATCTGGGAGGGAACACACCAACCGTGAGTCTCTCTCATTCCCACAGAATCTCCTATCTATCTCCCTAATTATGGAGTCTTCAATGACTAATACTCTACTCTTCTCTCTCCTTCCCTTCTGAGCAACAGGGACAGACTCTGCCAGAGACCTGTACCCCATGGCTTACCCCTGGTAATCCCCCCCCCCCCCCATCAGTATCCAAAGTGGTATACTTGTTACTAAGGGGAACGACCACAGGGGATCCCTGTACTGACTGCTTCCCCCCAGCCCCTCTCACCGTCACCCATCTACAGTTGGAGCTGGGCCCTGCCTCCCGGCCATATGTAACGATTAATACACACCGGGGCCTGTATGAATATACACGGTTGCCCTTTGGAGTATCCTCTGCCTGCGCTATTTTTCAACGCGTCATGGAGGGCATTTTGAGAGGTTTACCGCGTGTCGCTGTCTACTTGGATGAAGATTTGGTTACAGGGATGTCTGAGCAGGAAAATTTGGAGGCTGTCCTTAGACGCTTTTCGGAGGCTGGAGTCCGTTTACGTTGCACAAAGTGCATTTTTCAGGCAAAGGAAGTAGTCTACCTGGATTATCGGGTGGACCGCGAAGGTTTGCACCCTGTCATTGCTTCATCCCTTCTCCTCCCAACGGGGGCTCTGAATTGTGCAGTTTTCAATAAAACTCCTTGAAGACTTTGTTGATCTTCTCTGGGCCCAAGACCGTGTTTACCTGCCTTATCCCTAACTCCCCCAATCTCCCTGGCCACCTCTCTCCTGCAAAGCAGCAGCAATATTCAGAGTTTGGTATTTATCGCCTTGAAACAGTTAATGGTGTGGATTTTGTGAATTATCATCCAAGTTTTCTCTGATCTCCTAACTGTTCCTGAAGTGTTTCTGTCAGCAGAAGCCTGATGGAATATCTTCCATAAGACATAGGAGCAGAATTAGGCCATTCGGCCCATCGAGTCTGCTCCGCTATTCAATCATGGCTGATATTTTCTCAACCCCATTCTCCTGCCTTCTTCCCATAACCCCTGATCCACTTATTAATCAAGATCTAACCCTGTCTTAAAGACACTCAGTGATTTGGCCTCCACAGCCTTCTGCGGCAAAGAGTTCCACAGATTCATCACCCTCTGGCTGAAGAAATTCCTCCTCATCTCGGTTTTAAAGGATCGTCCCTTTAGTCTGAGATGGTGTCCTCTGGTTCTAGTTTTTCCTAGAAGTGGAAACATTCTCTCCACGTCCACTCTACCCAGGCCTCGCAGTATCTTGTAAGTTTCAATAAAATCCCCCTCATCCTTCTAAACTCCCAACGAGCACAGACCGAGTCCTCAACCGTTCCTCATACGACAAGCTCTTCATTCCAGGGATCATTCTTGTGAACCTCCTCTGGACCCTTTCCAAGGCCAGCACATCCTTCCTTAGATACAGGGCCCAAAAGAGCTCACAATACTCCAAATGGGATCTGACCAGAGCCTTATACAGCCTCAGAAGTACATCCCTGGTCTTGAATTCTAGCCCTCTTGACATGAATGCTAACATTGCATTTGCCTTCTTAACTGCCGACTGAACCTACACATTAACCTTAAGAGAATCGTGAACAAGGACTCCCAAGTCCCTTTGTGCTGCTGCTTTCCGAAGCATTTCCCATTTAGAAAATAGTCTATGCCCAAATTTCTCCTTCCAAAGTGCATAACCTCACACTTTTCCACATTGTATTTCATTTGACACTTCATTGCCCATTCTCCTAGCTTGTCCAAGTCCTTCTCATAGATTTCATAGAATTTACAGTGCAGAAGGAGGCCTTTCGGTCCTTTGAGTCTGCACTGGCTCTTGGAAAGAGCACCCTACCCAAGGTCAACACCTCCATCCTACCCCCATAACCCAGTAACCCCACCCAACACTAAGGGCAATTTTGGACACTAAGGGCAATTTATCATGGCCAATCCACCTAACCTGCACATCTTTGGACTGTGGGAGGAAACTGGAGCACCCGGAGGAAACCCACGCACACACGGGGAGGATGTGCAGACTCCGCACAGACAGTGACCCAAGCCAGAATCGAACCTGGGACCCTGGAGCTGTGAAGCAATCGTGCTGTCCTTCTGTAACCCCCCTGCTTCCTCAATACTACCTGTCCCTCTACAGATCTTTGTATCATCTGCAAACTTAGCAACAGTGCCTTCAGTGCCTTCTTCCAGATCATTAATGTATATTGTAAGAAGTTGTGGTCCCAGCACAGACTCCTGAGGCACACCACTAGTCACCGGCTGCCATCCTGAAAAAGACCCCTTTATCCCCATTCTCTGCCTTCTGCCAATCAGCCAATCCTCTATCAATGTCAGGATCTTACCCTAAACACCATGAGCTCTTAACATATTTAACAGTCTCCTATGCGGCACCTTGTCAAAGGCCTTCTGGAAATCTAAATAAATCACGTCCACTGGTTCTCCCTTGTCTAACTTGCTTGTTACCTCCTCAAAGAACTCTAACAGATTTGTCAGATACGATCTACCTTTGACAAAGCTGTGCTGACTCAGTCCTATTTTACCACGCACTTCCAAGCACTCCGCAATCTCATCTTTAACTCTCAAATCTTACCAATGACTGAAGGCAAACCGGCCTATAATTTCCTGTTTTCTGCCTCCCTCCCTTCTTAAACAGGGGTGTTACATTAGCCACGTTTCAGTCCTCTGGGACCCTTCCTGCCTCCAGTGATTCCTGAAAGATCATCACCAATGCCTCCACAATTTCCTCAGCTATCTCTTTTAGGACCCTGGGGTGTAATCCATCCGGTCCAGGTGATTTATCCACCTTCAGACCTTTCAGTTTCCCCAGAACCTTTTCCTTAATAATGGTCACTGCACTCACCTCTGCCCCCTGCTTCTCCTGGAGCTCTGGCACCCCACTGGTGTCTTCCACCGTGAAGACTGATGCAAAGTAACTATTCAGTTCCTCTGCCGTTTCTTTGTTTCCTTTTATTACTTCTGCCATATTTTCTAGTGGTCCAATGTCTATTTTTGCCTTTTTTATATACTGAAAAAAATCTCTTCCTAGCTTCCTTTATATTACTAGCTAGCATGCATTCATACTTCATCTTCTCCCCCTTATTGCTTTTTAGTTGTCCTCTGCTCGCTTTTAAAGGCTTCCCAATCCTCTGGTTTCCCACTAATCCTCGCCACTTTGTATGCTTTTTCTTTAGCCTTTATGCTGTCCTTGACATCCCCCGTCAGCCATGGATGCCTTGTCCTCCCCTTAGCATGTTTCCTCCTCCTTGGGATGAATTTCTGTTGTTCCTCCCTAATAACCCCAAAATCTCCTGCCATTGCTGTTCCACTGTCTTCCCTGCTAGGCTCCTTTTCCAATCAACTTTGGCCAGCTCCTCCCTCATGTCTTTGTAGTTACCCTTATTTAATTGTAAAACCATGACATCTGACTCCAGCTTCTCCCTCTCAAACTGCTGGGTAAATTCTATCATATGAAAAAATGAAAGTCGCTTATTGTCACGAGTAGGCTTCCATGAAGTTACTGTGAAAAGCCCCTAGTTGCCACATTCCAGCGCCTGTCCGGGGAGGCTGGTACGGGAATTGAACCGTGCTGCTGGCCTGCCTTCGTCTGCTTTAAAAGCCAGCGATTTAGCCCAGTGTGCTAAACCAGCCCGAGTCAAATTGTGGTCACTGCTCCCTAAGGGTTCCTTCACCTTAAGTTCCCTAATCAAGTCTGCCTCATTACACACATCACCAAACCCAGAATTGCCTGTCCCCTAGTAGGCTCTGTCACAAGCTGCTCCAAAAAACCATGTCTTAGACATTCCACAAATTCCTTTTCTTGGGATCCACTACCAACCTGATTTTCCCAGTCCACCTGCATATTGAAGTCCCCCATGATTATTGTAATATTGCCTTTTTTACATGCCTTTTCTATTTCCTGATTTATTTTCTGCCCCACATCGTGACTACTGCTAGGGGGGCCTGTACATAACTCCCAGCAGGGTCTTTTTACCTTTGCGATTCCTCAACTCTGCCCACAGAGATTCTATGCCTTCTGATCCTATATCGCTCCTTGCTATCGATTTAACTTCATTCCTTACTAACAATGCAAACACTTTGCCCACATACCTGTCCTTTCGATAGGACATATATCCTTGGATATTTAGATCCCAGCCCTGATCCCCTTGCAGCCATGTCTCTGTGATGTCCACAACATCGTACCGGCCAAATTCAATGTGCGCAACAAGCTCATTTACCTTGTTCCGTATACTGCGCGCATTTAGGTACAACACCCTCAATCCTGCATTGACCACCTCCCTTTTCACACTCTCCTCAGTCACTGTACCCTGTACTGTGGCCCTTTTTGATTTTTGACTATGGCTTCTCTGCCTTACACTTTCCTCCTTACTGCTTTTTGTTTCTGGCCCCATTTTACTTCCCTCTGACTTTCTGCATCGGTTCCCATCCCCCTGCCACATTAGTTTAAACCGTTCCCAATAGCACCAAACACCTCCCAGGACATCGGTTCCAGTCCTGCCCAGGTGCAGACTGTCCGGTTTGTACTGGTCCCACCTCCCCCAGAACCGGTCCCAATGCCCCAGGAATTCAAATCCCTCCCTCTTGCACCATCCTCTCTATCCTGACATTCCAACTCTGACGAGCTAGTGGCACTGGTAGCAATCCTGAGATTACTACCTTTGAGGTCCTACTATTTAGTTTAACTCCCAACTCCCTGAACTCACCTCATCCTGTTTTTTACCTATATCGTTGGTGCATATGTGCACCACGATAGCTGGCTGCCCCCCCAGAATGTCCTGAAGCCGCTCTGAGACATCCTTGGCCCTTGCACCAGGGGGTCGTGATTGCGTCCTCAGAACCGCCTGTATTCCCCTTACAATTGAGTCCCCTATCACTATCGCCCTGCCATTTTTCTTCCTGCCCTGCTGTGCAGCAGAGCCAGCCACGGTGCCATGAACCTGGCTGCTGCTGCCTTCCCCTGGTGAGCCACCTCCCTCAACAGTATCCAAAACGGTATACCTCTTTTGCAGGGAGATGACTGCAGGGGACACCTGCACTGCCTTCCTATTCTTGCTCTGTCTTTTAGTCACCCATTTTCTATCTCCCTCAGTAATTTCCACCTGCGGTGTGACCAACTCGCTAAACGTGCTATCCACAACCTCCTCAGCATCGCGGATGCTCCAAAGTGAGTCCATCCGCAGCTCCAGAGCCGTCATGCGGTCTAAGAGGAGCTGCAGCTGGACACACTTCTTGCATGTGAAGGAGCCAGGGACAGTGGACGTGTCCCTGGGCTGCCACATTGCACACGAGGAGCATTTTACGGGTGTGGGATCTCCTGCCATGTCTTAAACCTTTGATTAACTTATACAATTATTATGCCAAAAAAAAAGAAAGAAAAAATAAATAAATAAATAGACAAATGAAAAGAAAAACTACTTACCAGTCACTTACCAGGGATAAAAAGCATCTCCTCCCCACCCACCTTCGAATTCCACCTAGCTTCAAATTCCCAAACTCACTCTTTGCTGTGCCTCACTCTGGCACAGGGTTGGGGGTGAATAATATTCAGCACCCGCCAGTTTTGAGCAGATAACTGTTGCCTCTTGACGAAGCCTGCCTGGAACTCTGCAATTACCTCTGGAACACATGCCTCCAATCGCAACACCAGCACCGTGGCCACTTGCTGGTTTAGCACACTGGGCTAAATCGCTGGCTTTTAAAGGAGACCAAGGTAGGCCAGCAGCAATTCAATTCCCGTACCAGCCTCCCTGAACAGGAGCCGGAATGTGGCGACTAGGGGCTTTTCACAGTAACTTCATTGAAGCCTACTCGTGACAATAAGCGATTTTCATTTTCAATTTCATTTCATTTCATTTGCTTGATGTCCACATTTAGAGAAGTTGGCCTGTACAATCCAAATTTTGTTGTGTCTTTACCATTTTTCAAAATGAGGGAGATTGCAATGCTCCCTGAGCCAAAGAATCGTTGAACATTTTGCTGTCAATGGTACCAGTTGACCCGCAAACCTCTTCTGAAATTCAGTGGGAAATCTGTCAGGAACGAGGCCTGAGATATCAATCTTGGAGCATACTCTATGTACACGCGAAAAGAATGAAAACTCCTTCACCGATGGGTTCAGAAGTCTCCGGGCTCGCCCCCCCCCCCTTCCATCTGCTCTTGAAGGCCTGAAGTATCTTCGCCACTTCAGACAGAGCCAACGATTTAGACCTGGCCCGGATCCATTTTAGGATCCAGCACACATTTGAAGTCTCCTCCAAGAATCAGTTGGTGAGTACACAGGTCTGCGATGGATCCCAAAAGATTTTTTGCCACATCGTCTCTGTTGGGGGCATTGACATTTACCATCACCACCAATGTACCTGCCAATGAGCCCCTGACCACCACTCATTTCCCACCAGTGTCCGCAGTGAATCCTTGTGACTGATAGAGGGACCCATTTACTAATCAGAATTGCAGCACCTCGAGCCCAACATCAAACTCCGAGTGAAACACCTGACTCACCCACCCCTTCCGCAGTCTGGTCTGATCTCTAACCCGCAAGTGAGTCTCCTGCAAGAACAGCACATCAGCATTTAGATGCCTTGGGTGAACAAAAACTCTTGCCCTCTTCACTGGGCCACCCAACCCTTGCGTTCTAGGTGACCAACTGAATTGGGGGTCTCCCTCATCATGGAAACTGCATTTTCACCGTCAGTGACTACTAAGTAAATATTGAAAAAGTACAGGCCGAAGGTCTATCCAAGATGGCTGCCAAACACCCCCTCAGAATAAAGTACCTGACTTATGTTATAAGCACACCATTTCTTCCAGATCTTAATTTCTACATCCTTTTTCATCTTGGGAGCGCTGCATTTGTTTACCCTACCTTTCCCTTTTAAGAAAACATAGTCTGGATCATTTCTAGTTTTGAGTGTAGTCCATTGTTCAATTACAGTTTTTCCACCAACCTTTGTTCCAGTCTAACCTGCCCAGCTCCATTATTACCCCTTTGAAGTGGGTTCTCCCCCAGTTAATTACCTTTACTCTGATTTGCCTATCATCCTTTTCCATCATCATCCTGAACCTTGCGATACAATGATCACTGCCTCCTCAATGTTCCCCTGCTGAAATTTAAAAAAAATAAATACATTTAGAGTATCCAATTAATTTTTTTCCAATTAAGGGGCAATTTTGCGTGGCCAAATCACCTGTCCTGCACATCTTTTGGGTTGTGGGGGTGAAACACACACAAACGCGGGGAGAATTTGCAAACTCCACACGGTCATTGACCCAGAGCCGGGATCGAACCTGGGAACTCGGTGCGATGAGGCAACCGTGCTAACCACTGTGCCACCGTGCCCCCCCCCGCTGAAACTTTATCTACTAGGCTCACTTAATTTCCAAGAACCAGGTCCAACATCCTTTCTTTTTGGACTGGACATATACTGCCATAGAAAATTGTCCTGAACACCAATCTCGGAACTTTTGCTTCTCTCTGCCCCTTTTTAGTTTCAATGTCTCAGTCTACATTGGGTAATAAATCCTCCATTAGAATTATAATGTTTGCGTCTCTCTGTAGATTGGTTCTTCTTCATCTTTCTCACTAGTTGGCAGTCTATGGACTTCACCAAGCTATGTAATTGTTTATGCGCACCAGCCACATTGATTCTGTCCTTGATCCCTCCGGGACATCCTCTTCCTCTACCACTGCAATTCTTAACCACACGGTAGCACAGTGGTTAGCACAGTTTCTTCACAGCACCAGGGCCCCTGGTTCAATTCCAGGCTTGGATCACTGTCTGTGCGGAGTCTGCACATCCTCCCCGTGTCTGCATGGGTTTCCTCCGGGTGCTCCGGTTTCCTCCCACAGTCCAAAGATGTGTGGGTTAGGTGATTGCCCTTAGTGTCCAAAAAATGTTAAGTACGGGTTATGGGGAAGGGTAGATAGATGGGTTTCAGTAGGGTACTCTTTGTAAGGGCCAGTGCAGACTCAATGGGCCGAATGGCCTCCTTCTGCACTGTAAATTCTATGAAATCTATGAAACTCCGCCCCTCCTCCTCCTGTCCTATCTTTTCTTGTCACTTTTTACCGGTGTATGTCTAACACCTAGACTTCCCCTTCCTTGAGTGAACTCTCTGTTACCACCATAACTTCATATTCCCCACACCACAATCTGCACCTTTAGCTCCCCAACCTTATTGACTATACTTTGTGCATTCACATGCATGCACAGTAACGCTGATTAGGATGGAACTACTTCCTCCCTTACTTCAATGATTAACTGATGATTCTCTATTGTAATGCTTTCTATTCTCTATTCTAGTGCTTTCTAACCCTCCTGGTACTTTGTGCACTCTGATATTCCTCTCTAATATTTCCTGTTGGTTCTGAAGCCCCTGTCGAGTTAGTTTAATGCCCTCCCGACTACACTACCAAATCGTCCTGCAAGGAACTCAATCCCAGCTCTGTTCAGGTTGAACATGGCCAGCTTGTGCCCAGCAACCCAGGAGTCTGAAGCCCTCCCTCCTGCACCATCTTTCTAGCCACGCCTTATCCTCATACTTGCGTGCTCACTTTCATTTTCCCCCTTATAAATCTATAATTTTTGCATCTATCTGTAAAATGTGTTTGCAAATGTGTTCCTTATCTTTCTAATTCGATAATGACCCAATAGGAAACACAGTGTACTGTGTAATGCTGCTTCTGTTGTTTCTTGGCTTGAACAAAGTGGATGTTTATCCTGGCACCACTGGGATATCCTTTCTCCTCAGCACTGTAATGGTCTCCTTAGTTGGTACTTTCTTCCCTTCCCTACCTTTCCTTAATAATGTGTGGCGGAGAATTCGGGACACGGCGGGGGCAGGATTGACGGCGGCCCTGGGCGATTCTCCGACCCGGCGTGGGGCTCAGAGAATCCCGCCCCTGGTCTCTGTTATCGCCATTATATGATTTTCCCATGTGGCTCTCAGCACCACCGTGCTGCCCTTCTATCCACATATTCATCTCTTTGGTTCCTCTATTTTTATACACGCTAGCATGTGGTACCGGGAGTACTCTGGAGATGGGCAGCACGGTGGCGCAGTGATTAACACTGCTGCCTCACGGCGCCGAGGTCCCAGGTTCAATCCCTGCCCTGGGTCACTGTCCCTGTGGAGTTTGCACATTCTCCCCGTGTCTGCGTGGGTTTCGCTCCCACAACCCAAAGAAGTGCAGGGTAGGTGGATTGGCCACGCTAAATTGCCCCTTAATTGGAAAAAATGAATTGAGTACTCTAAATTTAAAAAAAAAAAGAGTAACCTGGAGATTATCACCTTAAAGATCCTGATGGTTCCGAGCTCCCTAAACTCTGCCTGTTGGACCATTTTCTTCTTTCTGATTTGATTTGATTCATTGTCACATGCACTGAAGTACAGTGAAAAGTATTTTTCTGTGGCCGAGGGAACGTACATAGTAGAGAAAAGAACAATCAACAGAGAATATTGACAAATGCTACATCAACAAACAGTGATTGGTTACAGTGCGGACAAGGTGTAAAACAAAGCAAATATATGAGCAAGAGCAGCATTCTACCGATGTTATTGCAACTGATATGGATCACCGCCACTGGCTCCCCCACCCCCCTGTCCCCATAACCAACAAAATTAGTGAGAGCGAATTTAGCCGCTGACGATCATGGCTGGGATTTTCCAGATCTGTCTTGACGAGACCCATCACCAGAGATTTGGCAGATATTCGGCAGGCCAGCCAAAAGCTCAATGACCTTTGTTGGGACAGAAGGTTCCTGCAGCAAGCCGGGCAGGAAAATCTTCGGCCGTGAAGTAGAATGAATATGGATGGAAATTCTGAATTGGATTTGTTTATTATCGTGTACCGATGTGCAGTGAAAAGTATTTTTTTAAATGTTTTTATTAAAGCTTTTTCAAACATTTTTACATAACTAATAACCGAAACATAAAAATATTTAAGAAAACTAAGTGGCTGTTGTCATTATACAAAAAGAAAATCTACATTAAATAGACAGTTCCCCTACCTGAACCCCTCCCACTTGCTGCTGCTGCTGACATTTACCGCTCCCCTAGAAAGTCACGGAAAGGGTTGCCACCGCCTGAGAAACCAGCAAGGACCCTCTCAAGGCAAACGTTATTCGCTCCATGCTGAGGAACCCAGCCATGTCATTAATCCAGGTCTCCACACTCAGGATTTTGAGTCTCTCCACATTAACAAGATCCGTCTCCGGGCTACCAGGGAGGTAACGGCCAACACCTCTGCCTCTTTCGCTTCCTGCACTCCTGGATCCTCTGACACCCCAAAGAACGCTATTGTTGGACTCGGCTTCACCCGCATGTCCAAGATCTTGGACATAGCCCTTGCAAAGCCCTGCCAGAATTCTTTAAGTGCCGGGCATGCCTAGAACATATGGACACGGTTCGTCGGACTCCCTGAACACCTCGCACCCCAAAGAACTTGCTCATTCTCGCCGTCGTCATGTGAACCCGGTACCACCTTAAACTGAATCAAACTGAGCCTGGCACATGATGAGGAAGAATTCACCCTGCCCAGGGCATCAGCCCACAGGCCCTCATCTAGCTCCTCCTCGCACTTGCCCTTCAACTCCTCCACTGGGGGTTCCTCCATCTCCTGCAGCTCTTGGTAGATGTCCGACACCTTCCCCTCTCCTACTCAGATGCCAGACACCACCCTGTCCTGTATCCTTCGAGGGGGTAGCAACGGAAATGTCCCGACCTGTTTTTTGAGAAAGTCACGGACTTGGAGGTATCTGAAGGCATTTTCCCGGGGGCAGGCTGAACTTCTCCTCCAGCGCCTGCACGCTGGGGAAAATCCCATCTATAAGCAGGTCTCCCATCCTTATAATGCCTGCCCTATGCCAGCCTCGAAACCCCCCGTCTATCCTGCCCGGAGCAAATCTATGGTTGTTCCGTATTGGGTTCCAAACTGAGGCCCCCTCCTCCTTCCTGTGCCTTCTCCAATGACCCCAGACCTTCAGTGCCGCCGTCACCACCGGGCTTGTGTATCGTGCCGGCGGGAACGGCAGCGGTGCCGTTACTAGTACCCCTAGGCTGGTGCCTTTGAATGACGCCGCCTCTAGCTGCCCCCACGCCGACCCCTCCTCCATTACCCATTTCCTAATCATGGCCACATTAGCCGCCCAATAGTAGCTACAGAAGTTCGGCAATGCCAACCCCCCCCCCCCCGGACTATGCTGCAAGAGCAGCCTTTTAACTTGCGGGGTCTTGTTTGCCCACACAAATCCCGTGATAATCCTGTTCACCCTTTGTAGAAGGATTTGGGGATGAAGATGGGAAAGCACTGAAAAACAAACAGGAATCTGGGGAGAACCGTCCATCTTCACAGTCTGCACCCTTCCCATCAGGGAAAGCGGCAGCATGTCCCACTTTTAAAGTCTCCCTCCATCTGCTCTACAAGCGCGATAGATTGAGCCTGTGTAGGCATCCCAGTTCCAAGCTACCTGTATACCTAGGTAACGGAAACTTCTCTCCACCATCTTGAGCGGGAGCTCCCCCAGTCTCTCCTCCTGACCCGTCGCGTGGATTACAAACAAGCTCACTTATCCCCACGTTCAAACCTGTATCCTGAGAAGCTCCAAAGCCCCTTAGGAGCCGCATGACCTCCCCCATTCCCTCTATCAGGTCCGAAATATACAATAGCAGGTCATCTGCATAGTGGGAAACCCGGTGCCCCCTCCAGTTCCTTCGAAGTCCTCCACGCTATGGCCACGGCTTGATTGCCAGGGCAATAGTAACAGGGATAGGGGGCACCCCTGCCTTGTCCCTCGATGCAGTCTAAAATACTCCGACCTCAGCCGGTTCGTGGATACGCTTGCTATGGGGGCCTGATACAATCATTTGACCCACGCTATGAATCCCTCACCAAATCCAAACCTACCTAGCACTTCCCATTCCACTCTGTCAAAGGCTTTCTCTGCATCCATTGCAGCCACTACTTCTATGTCCCCCCCCCTCCAAGAGCATCATAATAATATTCAGGAGCCTCCTCACATTTGTGTTCAATTGACTGCCCTTGACGTAACCTGTCTGGTCCTCCTCAATCACCCCCGGGACGCTGTCCTCTATTCTGGTAGCCAAAATTTTTGCCAGTAGTTTGGCATTCACATTCAGGAACGATATCGGCCTATAGGACCCACTGTGAAGCGGATCCTTCTCTCTCTTCAAAATGAGCGAGATCAATGCCTGCGACATCGTCGGGGGGAGGGGCCCTCTCTCCTTTGCCTCGTTAAAGGTTCTTAGCAGGAGTGGGCTCAGTAGCTCAGAGAATTTCTTATAGAATTCTACAGGGAATCCGTCCGGACCCGGGGCCTTGCTCGGCTGCATACTTGCTAGGCCCTTAACTATCTCCTCCAACTCAATCGGGGCCCCTAGTCCCTCCACCAGATCTTCGTCCACCTTTGGGAACCTCCATTGATCCATAAATTGCTTCATCCCTTCCCCACCCCTCGGGGGTTCTGACTCATACAGTTTACAATAAAACTCCTTGAAGACTTAATTGATCTTCTCTGGGCCCAAAACCGTATTGCCTTCCTTATCCCTCACTCCCCCATCTCCCTGTCCGCCTCTTTCCTGTGAAGTTGGTGCACCAGCATCCTACTTGCTTTCTCCCCATACTCGTAGACTGCCCCTTCACCTTCCTCAGCTGTGTCTCCGCCTTCCCAGTGGTCAGCAAATCGAACTCCGCCTGTAATCTCCGGCACTCTTTTAGCAGCCCTTCCTTGGGGGTCTCCGCCTACTTCCAGTCCACTCTATCTCTCCCACCAGCCTCTCCCTCTCCGCCCTCCCCCTCTTCTCTCTGTGGGACCCTAATAGAAATTAAACTGCCCTCTAATAACTGTCTTCATAGCCTCCCAGACTGTTGTTGCTGTTACCTGCCGTGTCATTTGTTGTCACATATTTCTGGATGTTCCTCCTCGTCCGCTAGCAGTCCCACATCCAGTCTCCAGAGAGGGCGCTGCCCTCGCTCTGCCCCAGTCGCAAGTCCACCCAGTGTGGGGCATGGTCCGAGACTGCAATGGCCGAATACTCAACCCCCTCCACCCTCGGGATTAACGCCCTGCTCAACACAAAAAAGTCACTCCGCGAGTAACTTTGTGGACGCGGGAGAAAAAGGAGAACTCCTTCGCCCTTGGTCGCGTGAATCTCCATGGGTCCATGCCCCCCATCTGACCCATTAACTCCCACAGGGCCCTGGCCGCCGCTGGTATCGTTCCTGACCTGGACCGGTGCAGAGGTGGATCCAGGACAGTGTTAAAACCCTCTCTCCCCCCGCACCCCCCCCCCCATGATCAAGTTACTTGACTCCAAGTCCGGGATTTTACCCAACATGCGCCTCATGAATTCCACGTCATCCCAGTTCGGGCCCCCTGCAGCTTGCCACTCACCATTATGTACCTGCCCCTCTTGTCCGCCACAATACTCCCTGCTTCGAATGCCACCCATTTACTAACCAGAATTGCCACCCCTCTGGTCTCCGAGTCTACCCCTGAATGGAACACCTGGCCCACCTATCCCCTCCTTAACCTCGTTTGTTCAGCGAGTTTTAAGTGCGTCTCCTGAAGCATGGCCACGTCTGCCTTTAATCCCTTTAAGTGCGAGAACACGCGGGCCCTTTTGACCGGCCCGTTCAGACCCCTCACATTCCACGTGATCAGCCTGGACGGGGGGGCTATCATCTGCTGACCAGCCATCTCCCTTTTTTGGCCAGCCACGTGCCCACGCCGCGCCCCCCGCTCACTCCATAGCCGGAGGCTCCCAACCTGACTCTCCATCCGTCCCCAACAGTTGGCTCCCCGTCAGTCAGCAAAGCAGGGCCCCATCCACCCCCAACCCCCCAGTCCCAACCCTCCCATGCCAAGCAACCGCTTAGCACTATTTCCCCCCATTACGCTTCCGTAAGTCAGCTGACCCATGCTGACCCTGGCCGCTCCCTGCTCTATCTCCAATCTTACTATTGTCTCCTCCTTCGGACCCTCAAACCCCCCCCCCCCCCCCCCACAGGGTAAGAGGGCAAGAGCCATCCAGATTCTTCCCATGCAATGAAAAATACAACCCGGGTGTTACCCCGCGCCCTGAAAGAAACACAGAATAAAAAAAGGGGGGGGGAAAAACCCCAGAAAAAGAAAAGCGAACAACTTAAATTCTACTGCGATTCTTACATCAGGCCAACAACTGATTACACATCCCCGCCAACGCGTTTCACCCACGTGCAGCTGCCCCTTAGTTCGAGTCCAGCTTTTCATGTTTAATAAATGTCCATGCCTCGTCCGGTGTATCAAAGTAATGGTGCCGGTCCTGGTACGTCACCCAGAGCCTCATCTGATGCAGGAGCCCGAACTTCACCCCTTTGCTGTGGAGGACCGCCTTAGCCCGGTTGAATCCCGCACATCAACTAGCCAGTTCAGCTCCCAACTCCTGGTAAATGCGAATCTCGCCGTTCTCCCATTTACTGCTCCGCTCCTTCTTTACCCAACGCAAGACACGCTGGCTGTCTGTAAGGCGATGGAACCTTATCACCATCGCCCTTGGTTGTTCATTCACCCTAGGCTTCCTCACGAGGACTCTATGCGCTCCGTCCAGTTCCAAGGATCGCGGGAAGGCCCTCGTGCCCATCAGCGTCCCCAGCATTGTAGTTACATATGTGCTCGCGTCCGCCCCCTCCGCACCTTCAGGGAGGCCCAGAATCTGCAGGTTGTGACTCCTGGACCTATACTCTAGGTCATCCAGTCTCTCCTGCCATCTCTTGTGGAGGGCCTCATGTGCCTCGTCTCTGACCGTCAGGCCCAGGATCTCATCCTCATTATCAGATACCTTCCTCTCCACCTCTTTAATCGCCTTCTCCTGGACCTTCTGAGTCTCCACCATCTTTTCCATGGAGGCCTTCATAGGAGCCAGCATCTCCGCCTTCAGCTCTGTGAAATAGTTTCTCAAAAACTCTTGCTGCTCTCTCGACCACTGAGCCCACGCTGCTTGGTCCGCAATAGCTGCCATTTTGTCCTCCCGGAACCGCTCCACTCACTTTCCCGCAATCGGCAATTCCCCCGCTCTTTTAATGCACCGCTCCTGGTTCCCTCCATGCAGCAGTCGGGGGAACCTCTCCAGTGTCCTTTCCCACGCCGGGAATCAGTGCCAAAGTGTCGTTGTCGCTCCGTTTAAAGGCCCGAAACTCCGATCCTGGTGGGAGCTGCTGTGTGCACGACCTATTCAGACATGGCCGCTACCAGCCAGTGAAAAGTATTCTGCGTACAGCTCAGACAGATCATTTTGAAAAGAAAATGTCTCATAGGGCATAATAACATAATAGGGCAAACATAAAATACACAATATAAATACATAGATATAGGCATGGGTGAAGCATATGGAGTGTAGTACTACTCAGTAGAGAAGTTGTGTGAAGAGATCAGATCAGTCCATAAGATAATCGTTTACGAGTCTGGTAACAGCGGGGATGAAGCTGTTTTTGAATCTGTTAGTGCGTGCTCTCAGACTTTTGTACCGCCTGCCCGATGGAAGAAGTTGGAAGAGTGAATAAATCAGGTGGGAGGGGTCTTTGATTATGCTGCCCACTTTCCCAAGATGTGGAGATGCCGGCGTTGGACTGGGGTGAGCACAGTAAGACGTCTTACACCAGGTTAAAGTCCAACAGGTTTGTTTCAAACACTAGCTTTCAGAGCACTGCTCCTTCCTCAGGTGAATGAAGAGGTCTGTTCCAGAAACATATATATAGACAAATTCAAAGCTGCCAGACAATGCTTAGAATGCGAGCATTTGCTGGTAATCAAGTCTTTACAGATCCAGAGAGAGGGGTAACCCCAGGTTAAAGAAGTTTGAATTGTCTCTAGCCAGGACAGTTGGTAGGATTTCGCAAGCCCAGGCCAGATGGTGGGGGGTGAATGTAATGCGACATGAATCCCAGGTCCCGGTTGAGGCTGCACTCGTGTGCGGAACTTGGCTATAAGTTTCTGCTCGGCGATTCTGCGTTGTCGCGTGTCCTGAAGACCGCCTTGGAGAACGCTTACCCGGAGATCAGAGGCTGAATGCCCTTGACTGCTGAAGTGTTCCCCGACTGGAAGGGAACATTCCTGCCTGGTATTTGTCGCGCGATGTCCGTTCATTTGTTGTTGCAGCGTCTGCACTTTCCCAAGGCAGCGGAAGGTGTAGACAGAGTCAGTGGATGGGAGGCGGGTTCGCATGATGGACTGGGCTTTGTTCAATGCTCTGTAGTTTCTTATGGTCTTGGGCCGAGAGGTTGAATATGTCTGCGAGCATATCTGCCAGCTGGTCCATGCAAGATCTGAGCAAGGACCCCATCAGGACCTGTCACCTTCCGAGGGTTCACTTCCAAGAAGGCCGATCTTACTTTGGTAGCTGTGACGGTGGGTGTGTCCAGGGATGCTGGAGCAGTTGACAGCGGCTTTATGGTTTCCTGCTCGAACTGAGCATAGAATGCATTGAGTTCATCTGGGGCGGGTGCACTGCTGCCGGAGATTCTGCTCTGCTTTGCTTTGTAGCTTGTTATATTGTTTAAGCCTTGCCAGAAGCAAATGTTAGAAAACACTGATGGTATTAGTTTATTGGCCCCCTAACAGTAGTTATACCATTGGGCAGAAATTAACAAGAAATTATTGGAACTTGTAAAAAATGAGAAATGTGATCATTGTGGGGCAATCAAATTGTCAAGAATGGTCTATCTAGAATATGGGTTTGTAGACTGTTTTCTTGACAGTTTCTTGGAGTAGTACATAGCTTCATCCACTATCACAGATCTAGTATTGTGTAATGAAACATAATTAATTTATAATGTCGTAAAGGATCCACTGGAAAATAGTGATCATAATACCATTCAGTTCCATGTTAAGTTTGAAAGTGACACATTCCAAACGCAAACAAAAATCTGAAATTAAAACAAAGCCAATTATGTAGGTATGAGGGGAGAACTGGCTAAGGTTAATTGGGTAAATAGACGAAACGGTATGGAGGTAAATGAACAGTGGAAAATATTTAACAAAATTCAAAATGTTCAACAGAATACATTCCATTGAGAAACAAAACCTCAGCTAGAAGGCCCATTGTGTGGCTCACTCAGGAAGTGGACAGCAAAGTAGCACAGTGGTTAGCACTGTTGCCTCTCAGTGCCAAGACCCCAGATTCGATTCCTGGCTTGGGTCACTTTGTGTGGAGTCTACACGTTCTCCCTGTGTCTGTGTGGGTTTCCTCCGGGTGCTCCGTTTTCCTCCCACAAGTTCTAAAAGACATGCTGTTAGGTGAATTGGACATTCTGAATTCTCCCTGTGTACCCGAACAGGTGCCGGAATGTGGCGACTAGGGGATTTTCACACTAACTTCATTGCAATGTTAATGTCAGCCTACTTGTGACAATAAAGATTATTAAGTTAAGGATAAGAATAAAAGAAGAGACTTACGATGTTGCAAAAACCATAGCAAGTCTGAAGTTTTCAGTGTTATAGAAACCAGGAAAGGACTTCCAAATAGTTGAAAAAATAGAATATGAGAATAAGTTAACAAGAAATATAAAAGCAGATTCTCAGAGCTTTTATAAGTATATTTAAAGGAAGATTTAGATTTATTTATTGTCACGTGTACCGAGGTACAGCGAAAAGTATTGTTCTGAGAACACCCAGAACATTCCATACATGAAAATATGTATGATAATTACACAATGTAAATGCATAGACACAGGCATCGGGTGAAGCATACAGAGTGTAGTGCTACACAGAGAAGATGTGAAGATATTAGTTCAGTCCAGAAGAGCGTTGTTCCATGAGTCTGCTAACCCGGGGGGAGGAAGCTGCTTTTGAACCTGTTGGTGCGTGTTCTCTGACTTTTGTATTTTCTGCCGACGGAAGAGGTGGGAAGGGTCTTTGATTTCCCAAGGCAGCGGAAGGTGTAGACAGAGTCAGTGGATGGAAGGCAAGTTCGCTTGATGGACTGGGCTGTGTTCACGACTTTTTTTAAGATTGTAGCTGAAGTAAACATTGGTCACTTAGAAGCAGAGACAGGGGAAATTATCATTGGGGTGAAGAAGTGTTGGAGGCGGGGCAGCACGGTGGTGTAGTGGTTAGCACTGCTGCCTCATGGTGCCGAGGTCCCAGGTTCGATCCCGGCTCTGGGTCACTGTCCGTGTGGAGTTTGCACATTCTCCCCGTGTTTGCGTGGGTTTCACCCCCACAACCCAAAGATGTACAGGGTAGGTGGATTGGCCACGCTAAATTGCCTCTTAATTGGAAAAAATGAATTGTGTACTATAAATTTATTAAAAACAAGTGTTGGAGGCATCAAACAAATATTTTGTATCTGTTTTCACTGCAGAAGACACAAATTCCATACCAGAAATAGATAATGACCTTGGTGCTAAAAAGAGTGAGGAAATTAGGAAAATTAATTTCAGAAAACTTAAGGGACTAACATCTGACAAATCGCCGGGACCTGAAGGTCTGCACCCTCGGGTTGTAATAGAGATAGTGGATATGCTGGCTATGATGTCCCAAATTTCCATGGATTCAGCAATGGACCCGCTGGATTGGAAGTTCACAATTGTTGCACCACTTTCCTTGAAAGGAGGGAGAGAGAAAACAGTGAGCAACAGACCAGTTAGCCCTTCGCCTGCTCTTCAGGACTCCTGCAGGGCAGTGCCGTCAATGTTAGAAATGTCTGAGTTCACGGCAACAAAGGCAGTTAGTTCTCTGTTCCGGTCGATTGTTTTGCTCATTATCCATGTGGAGTTGTACATTCCAGGTTCTGAAATTCAGTTTAACTTTGTTTTTTTGACCACATGTACATGAGCATACTGGGTGCAGCTTTCCAGCCAGGTTGGGGAAGGAACAGACATTTTCAGGGCACCCTTTCCTGCCCTTTCGCCATGTGGGGTGAGTCGGGAAGAAAGCTGTCAAAACACTCTCCTGTTCCTATTCCAAGAACACAACGACTGAATCAAACTCCATCGCCTACATGCTGGTCTGAAGCTAGGGACTTCCAAATCTCACAGTCCTGTTCCCATCACCTCTTGCCGGTCGCTGCAGGGCTTGTCTGTATTGGGGGTGTGCTGGTTTATTCCAGGTAAACACTTGTTGCGGGGCATCTTTTAACATGGGAATGCTGTTGCACATCAGCAGACACGCGGTCCTTGACAGAAGGTAGGTCCAGTTCCAGTGACAAGGGAACCTCGGCAACTGGGGATCTACCGACTGCTGCAGCCTTCACCTGTCATTGCAGCCGTTAATACCGTACCAGTATCTTCCGTTTGATCCGCATGGAGGACTTATTTTGGGTTACGCTTTGTTTGGTTCCTCCCCTCTGACCTTACCGTCATGGGTGACCCTGAAGGAGTTTATGACCCCCGACGGCATTGCTCTCTGGATCAACGGGATGATCAAGCCTCTGCCACGGCAAAGTGGCAAACCAAAAGGCATTTGATAAGGTGCCACATAAATGATTGACAGGCAAAAAGGGCTCATGGAGTTGGGGTAATAAGGATAAAGGATTGGTTAACAGATAGAAAACAGAAAGTGGGAATAAATGGGGCTTTTTTAAGTTGTCAGGCAGTGAATACTGGAGCAGTGCAAGGATCAGTGCTGGGACCTCCTGTTGTTTACAATCTGTATTAATGACTTATTGATGATACCAAACTAAGTGGGAGGGTAAGCTGTGGGCAGAACACCAAGCGACTGGAAAGGGATATAGATAGGTGAGGTGGGTGGGCAACAAGATGGCAGACGGAATATAATACAGGGAAATGTGAAGTTATGAACTTTGATTGTAAAGATTAAAAAGCAGAAGAATTTTTAAAAGGTGCGAAATTGTAAGTGTTGATGCTCACGAGGTCTCTTTGCTTTTAAAAAAAAATGTTTTTATTGGTTTACATTCAGAAAAATTAAAGGGAAAACAAAGTGAACAGGTGTGAATACATAGGAAACATATACACAGCTACAGGGCATGTTAACATTGGGTTCCCAGTAATTTGTTACTGCATCTACACTGTTTGACTATTTACATATGGTATTAAAACCTACCAGGAGGTGTTTGTGGCCATATACAGGAGCTTGTTCCCTTTTGAGAGCTGCAGCTTGCCTGTCAGGTTCCCCCAGGGTCGCTACTCTGGCCCTGTGGGGGCCAGAATAGGCCGTGCACGGGCCCTGTTCGCGCCGTTGTGAACCGCGACGGCGTTCACGACAGCGCAAACACTTGGCCTCAATTTTGGAGCATCTCGCACAGGGATATAGTTCCAAGTCAGGTTGGAGAGTTCTAGGATTAGAAGCTACCTGGCTAGGAAAGCAAAAAGGAAGCAACCTATTTGTAGCTGGGAGCACCTGCAAACTGTTTGCGATAAGAACTGTAACTCTGTGGAGGATGGGATCAGTGAAGAGGTGCCTTTTATTTCTATAGTTAGTGTAAGGGGCTGGTTTAGCACACTGGGCTAAATAGCTGGCTTTTAAAGCAAACCAAGGCAGGCCAGCAGCACAGTTCAATTCCCGTACCAGCCTCCCCGGACAGGCGCCGGAATGTGGCGACTAGGGGCTTTTCACAGTAACTTCATTGAAGCCTACTCGTGACAATAAGCGATTTTCATTTTTTTCATTTTTCAAGTTGCCTCTGGGAGAAAATAGCATTTCATCAATAGTGTTTTTTCAGTAATATGTTTCAATAACATTTTGAAAATGTGAAATCTTGATATTTCCTTCAGTTAACTTATAAAGAAAAAAATTGACCTTCCAGTTGTTGTGGTTCTGAAGAGATAAGGTAAATAAAGTAAAGTAAAGTCGCCACAGTCCCAGATGACCATTGGCTGCTTTCCCCTTGGAGGGGGAGAGCTGACTGGTGGTGATTTAACCGGAGGGTCGCCACACCTCAGGTGAGGGGCAAGGTTGAGAAGACGGGGTCTTCATGAATAACCTGAGCCGGTACAGGAGTTGAACCCACGCTTGTTGGCCTTGAGCTGCATCACGAGCCAGCAAGACTAAAAGTAGAAATACTAATTTGTTCAATTGATTTACATCGAAACATACATAGAAAATAGAATCAGGAGGAGGCCATTTGGCCCATTGAGCCTGCTCTGCTATTCATTATGATCATGGCTGATCATCAAGTTCAATACCCTGATCCTGCCTTCCCCCCATATCCCTTTAGCCCCAAGAGCTGTATCTAATTCCTTCCTGAAATTACACAACGTCTTGGCCTCAACTACTTTCTGTGGTAGTGAATTCCACAGGTTCACCACTCTCTGGGTGAAGACATTTCTCCTCACCTCACCTCAGTCCTAAAAGGTTTATCCCTTATCCTCAAACTATAACCCCGAGTTCTGGACTCCCCCACCATCAGGAACATTCTTTCAGAATCTACCCTGTCTAATCCTGTTAGAATTTTGCAAGTTTCTATGGGATCCCACCTCACTCTACTAAACCCTAATGAATATCATAAAATCATAGATTTTACAGTGTTAAAGGAGGCCATTCGGCCCATCGAGTCTGCACTGGCCCTTGGAAAGAGCACCCTACCTAAGCACCTGCACCGTATCCCCATAACCCAGTAACCCCGCCTAACCTTTTTTTGGACACGGGCAATTTATCATGGCCAATCCAGCTAACCTGCACATATTTGGAGTGTGGGAGGAAACCGGAGCACCCGGAGGAAACCCACGCAGGCACAGAGAGAAAGTGCAAACTCCGCACAGACAGTGACCCAAGCCGGGAATCGAACCTGGGACCCTGGAGCTGTGAAGCAACTGTTCTAACCACTGTGCTACTCTGCCCACCCCACTGCGCTACTGTGCCCCCTTACCTTCCCAAATGACAGTCCCGCCATCCCAGGAATCAGCATTCCCTGCACTCCCTCCGTAACAAGAACAGATAAGGACACCAAAACTGCACACAATACTCCAGGGGTGGCCTCATCAATGCCCTATACACTTACAGTGAAAAATGCCTATTCCTATACTCAAATCCTCTCACTGTGAAGGCAAACATACCATTTTGCTTCTTTATTGCCTGCTGTACCCTGCGCACTTACTTTCAGCAACTGATGCACGAGGACACCAAGATCTCGCTGAGCATCCACCTCTCTCAATTTACACCCATTCAAATAATAATCTGTCTTCCTATTTTTGCTACCGAAGTGGATAACCTCGCATTTATCCACATTATACCGCATCTGCCATGCATGTGCCCTCTCACACAGCCTGTCCAAATCATCCTCCCCACAGCTCACCCTCCAACCCAACTTTGTATCATCCCATTTCCCAATGACAGGTCTGTGGGTCTTCAACAGCCCCTCTGGAGAAGAATCTTTGATAGCACTACCTGGATTTCTGCGGACTCCAGAAGTTGCTGTCGGTCACATTTTTGTCATAATTGCTACTGCAAAATCTCGGCCATAACAACCAAGTTCGCGGACAGAGTTGGGTGGGAAAGTAAGCTGTGATGAGAAGATATAAAGACTGCGAAGGGTTTTGACCAGCCAGGTGAAGTTGGTAGGTAGAATTTAATGTGGGAAAGTATGACATTTTCACTTTGCAAGGAAGAATGAAAAAGCAAAATGTTTTTTGAAAGGGAGACCAGTAAAAGTTGGATTTCAGAGGGATTTGGATGTACTTGTACACAAATCACAGAAGGTGAATGTGCAGCATCAGAAACAATTAGGAAGAAAAATGGCATGTTGGCTTTCTCTGAGGGGTTAAAATATAAAAAATGACTCTTGTCCAACCTCTCTGTCACTTGAACAAAATTCAATCTAGCTGGTCAAATTTTCCTTTAACAAATCTGTGCCGACTTTACAAATGGCAGTTAATTTTGTCCTGGATCTGTCTGAAAGCTCTTCCACCACCAACATTGACTGTCTTGTAGTTGCTGAGTTTTATCCCTCTGTCCTTTTTCAAACAGGGGTGTAACATTTACAATCATGACAAATATGTTAAACAGTTGTTTGACTTATGATAAGCCTTTGTTGCAATGGTTGAAGATCAAATGGGCATGTTTGGTTCTAGTCGATAGTGAGGCAGTCAAGAAGGCATACAGCATGCTTGCCTTCATCGGCCGGGGCATTGAGTTTAAACATTGGCAAGTCATGTTGTAGCTTTATTGAACCTTAGATAGGCTGCACTTGGAATATAATGTTCAATTCTGGTCGTCACACTATCAGAAGGATGTGGAGGCTTTACAGTATGCAGTATGGACGGCACGGTAGCGCAGTGGTTAGCACTGTTGCTTCACAGTGCCTAGGTCCTAGGTTTGATTCCTGCTTGGATCACTGTCTGTGCACGTTCTCCCCATGTATGCCTGGGTTTCCTCCCACAAGTTCCGAAAGACGTGCTGTTAGGTGAATTAGACATTCTGAATTCTCCCTCTGTGTACCCAAACAGGCGCCGCAGTGTGGCAACTAGGGGATTTTCACAATAACGTCATTGCAGTGTTAATCTAAGCCTACTTGTGACAATAATAAAGATTATTATGATTATTATAGAAAAGATTTACCAGGATGTCACCTGGTATGGTGAGCAGTAGGTGTGAGGAGAGATTGCAGAAACTTGGTTTGTTTTCACTGGAACGCTGGAGGTTGAGGGGCGACCTGATAGAAGTCTGCAAGATTATGAGGGGCATGGACAGAGTGGATAGTCAGAATTTTTTTCCCAGGGTGGAAGAGTCAATTACCACTTGCCATAGGTTTAAGGCGCGAGGGGCAAGGTTTAGAGGTGATTTATGAGGCCAGTTTTTTACACAGAGGGTAGTGGGTGCCTGGAACTCGCTGCCGGAGGAGGTGGTGGAAGCAGGGACGATAGTGACATTTAAGGGGCATCTTGACAAATATATGAATAGGATTGGAATAGAGGGATACGGATCCCGGAATGGTAGGGGGTTTTAGTTCAGACAGGCAGCATGGTCGGTGCAGGCTTAGAGGGCCGAAGGGCCTGTACCTGTGCTGTACTTTTCTTTGTTCTTTGTTACAGACATGCAATGTTTACAGTACAATGTCACTTGCCTGAAAATTTGGTTGATCTTCCTATTCTTATTAAGGAAACATGCATTAACAAAACCTTAGCACGGGCAGCACGGTGGCGCAGTGGTTAGCATTGCTGCTTCACAGCACTGAGGACCCAGGTTTGATCCCGTCTCTGGGTCACTGTCCGTGCCGAGTTTGCACATACTTCCCATAGCTGCTTGGGTTTTGCCCCCACAACCCAAAGATGTGCAGGGTAGGTGAATTGGCCATGCTAAATTGCCCCTTAATTGGAAAAAAATAATTGGGTACTCTAAATTTATTTAAAAAAACAAAATCTTAGCACATTCAGAGCTTGTAATTCTTGAATAACGAGTAGATCTAGTTAAGGTTAATTCGGATATTCTAAAGAGCTTTTGCAAAGTTTTGATTATTCTTCTAGGTTAATTGGGGCATTCTCTAAACTGAAGGTGTGGCGTGCTTTCCCCTCAGGCCTTTGTTTATTTTGCTTTGTGACTGGATTCTGGGTGGTTCAGACCTGACTCATCACTTTGTTAATCTGCAGGAGGTTTTATTTCTTTCTTTCTCCTCCTTTGACTAGAAAATCACTTACTCAGGGTGGGTGAGAGGTTTGAACTTTGATCCGACTGCTATTTATGGCTAAGTCCACATCATGACAGCTTTGATGGGTTGAAATCTGTACTCCAGTATTCAGTATTCCATCCCATAAAATGTGTTGTGGATGCTGACAATCTGAAATAAAAATGGAAAAAGCTGGAACAGTCAGCAAGTCGGGCAGCATTTTCCATCAGAACTGAAAGAAGTTAAGAGATTTAATGGTTTGTAAACAAGTACGGAGGCAGGGGGCGGCATGTGGCGCAGTGGTTAGCACTGAGATTGTGGCGCTGAGGTCCCAGGTTCAAACCCCGGCCCTGGGTCACTGTCCATGTGGAGTTTGCACATTCTCCCCGTGTCTGCGTGGGTTTCACCCCCACAACCCAAAGATGTGCAGGGTAGGTGGATTGGCCAGGTTAAATTGCCCCTTAATAGGAAAAAAAATAATTGGTTCTTCTAAAGTTTAAAAAAAAAGAAGAAAAAAAGTACGGAGGCAGGAAAATTCCCGGTGGCTCCTGTGCCCCCCCTCCACCCGGCACTCTGTCAGTTGTTGGCTTGGAACAGGTCTTGGAACCAGTTGGTGAATGTCCCCCAAGCTTGTGGAAGCCATCTACAGACCCTTGGATGGTGAACTTGATCTTCTCCAGGTGGAGAAATTCCGATAGATCTGCCAGCCAATTTACAGCTGTAGGTGGTGCTGCTGATTGCAAACCAAGCAGGATTCTCCTGCAGGCGATTAGGGGCGTTGGCCCTCTTCCTCATATGAAGTTCAGGCTGGTCTGATACCCCAAAGACTGCTACTCTCAGGCACGGCTCCACCCTCACCCCCACAAGCTTGGACATTACCTTGAAGAAGGCTGTCCAGTACCTGACAAGTCTGGGGCAGGCCCAGAGCATGTGGGTGTGGTTGGCCGGGTCCCTCTGGCACCGTTCACATTTTTCCTCCATCTCCAGGAAGAACCTGCTTATTCGGATTCTGGTCACGCCTGCTCTGTGCACCACTTTCAGCTGCGTTAGGCTTAGCCTTGCGCAGGAGGAGGTGGAGTTGGCCCTGTTCAGTGCTTCGCTCCAGAGTCCCCATCCTACGTCCGTCCCTTGTTTCATCCAGTGGGAGCGTGTCCTTTTTAAAAATTGTTCGTATATGTCCCCGCAGGTCCCCTTTCCAAGATTGTCCGTGTCCAGTAACCCCTCCAACATTGTCTCTCTTGCTGAGAAAGTTTTTGATTTATAGATGTTGGAGTTCCTGTACCTTCCGTAGTTCCAGCCTCTCCATCAGCTCTTCTAGGGTCGCTAGTCTGTCCCCTGTGTCGAAGTTCCTGTCAGTGTCCTCCCCCATCCTGTTTCTACCTATCGAAGGTGGCGACGAGCATGGCTGCTGGAAACCTGTGATTGCTGCAAATGGGGGCCATGGTGGACACTTCGGTACGACCGAAGTGCTGTCTCATCTGGTTCCAGGTTCTCAGTGTTGCTACTGACACTGGGCAGGTTGAGTGTCTTGCTGGTGGGGGTGGGAGTGCTGTCCTGGCGAGAGCTTGGAGGGTTCAGGAGGACTCCCCCCATCTTCACCTATTCCGTGTTTGATTGCTTCACCCATCCCCTCACTCTCTTGACAGTGGCATGCAGTAATCATTTTGTTTATTGCTTAGAAAAGGGCCTCGGGTATGTAGACTGGTCTGGATCTGAACAGGAAGAGGAACCTGGGCAGTATGTCCATCTTGACCATTTGTATCCTCCCCGCCAGGGAAAGTGGGAGTGCATCCCATCTCTGTCGGTCTTTTTCAACTTCCTCTGCCAAGCTGGTCAAATTCCACTTGTGGATCTGTGCCCAGTCGTGGGCAATCTGGATCCCAGGTAGCGGAATTTGTTTTAGGCTATTTTAAATGGCAGACCCTCTATCTCTGCCCGTCCCCGATTTGGGTTCACCGAGAAAACTTTGCTTTTGCCCAGATTGAGTTTGTAGCCCGAGAAGGCTCTGAACTCTCCCAGAAGCAGGGTGATTTCGTTCATGCTGTTTTGCGGATCTGAGATGCAGAGGCTCTGAGAAGTGAGACTCTGTGCTCTTTGCCTCCTCTTTAGATTCCCCTTCAGCCTCTCGCATCTCGCAGGGCGATTGTCAGCGGCTCACTTGCCAGGGGAAACCGGAGCGGGGACAGCGGGCATCCCTGCCTTGGGTCTCTGCAAAGTATTCACAGCTGGTGGTGTTGGTTCATACGCTCGCCTTGGGGGTGTTGTACAGGAGCTTCACCCATGAGGTGAACCCTGTCCCTAGCCTAAACCGCTCCAATACCTCGAGGAGATACTTCCACTTGACTCTCTATCGGAGGCCGTTTCTGCATCCAGGGAGACAATGACCTTTGATGTTCTCTCCCTGGATGGGGTCATTATCACATTCAGCGGCGGTTTGATGTTCGCAGTTAGCTATCTACCCTTAACAAAACTCGTCTGGTCTTCTGCGACCACCTCTGTTCTCCAGTCTCTTGGTCAGGACTTTTGCGAGTATTTTTGCGTCCATATGGGTCTGTATGATCTGCATTCTGTCTTTTTGGGGTATCAGCAATAAGGTGGCCTATGTTAGCGTTGGAGGCAGGGTGCCCCTCGCTAGCGAGTCTCTAAACATCTCACACATGTGCGAGAGCTGACACAATTTTTTTTGTTGAAGTCTGCTGGAAACCCATCGGGCCCCGGAGGCCCCCCCGCATAGAGTTGATGCTCTCCATAACCTCTCCCAGTTCTATTGGTGCTTCCAGCTCCCCCTGTATATCGTCTGCCACGACTGGCATGTCCAGTCCGTCGAGGAATTGTTTAATCCCCAAGTCCCCATCGGGGGACTCCGAGGTGTACAATTTCCTGTTGAAGGCCTCGAACACTTCGTTGACCTTTTTTGGTTCGGCTACCAGTCAGCCTCTTCTATTCTTCACCTGTGCTATTTCCCTTGTGGCTGCCTGCTTTCTCAGCTGGTGGGCCAGCAGGCGGCTAGCCTTCTCTCCATGTTTATAAAAGGTGCCCCGTGTCTGGTGGAGTTGTTGAACTGCCTTTCTGGTGGATAGCAGGTTAAAGTCCATTTTGTAGCTTTTTCCTCTCTGCCAGAAGCTCTATGGTCAGGGCCTCTGAGAATCTTCTGTCGACCTCCAGTATGAAGTCGATCAGTTGCTGCCTTCTCTTCCCTATCTCTTACATGCCTTATAGATGATGATTTCTCCCCTAATCACAGCCTTCAGCGCCTCCCAGAATGTGATAGGATGCAAGCTGGGCCGAAAAATGGCAGATGGAGTTTCACCCTGATAAGTGCGAGGTGATTCATTTTGGTGATAAAAATTTGAATCCGGATAACAGGGTCAATGTCAGGGTTCTGAGGAATGTGGAGGAACAGAGATCTTGGGGTTCATGTCCACAGATCTCTGAAGGTTGCCACTCAAGTGGATAGAGCCATGAAGAAGGCCTATAGTGTGTTAGCATTTATTAACAAGGGGCTTGAGTGTAAGAGCTGTGGGGTTATGCTGCAACTGTACAGGACCCTGGTGAGACCACATTTGGAGTATTGTGTGCAGATCTGGTCACCTCATTATAGGAAGGATGTGGAAGCATTGGAAAGGGTGCAAAGGAGATTTACCAGGATACTGCCTGGTTTGGAGGGTAGGTCTTATGAGGAAAGATTGAGGGAGCTAGGGCTTTTCTCTTTGGAGCAGAGGAGGATGAGAGGCGACTTAATAGAGATTTATAAGATGATGAGGGGGATAGATAGAGTGGACGTTCAGAGACTATTTCCTCGGGTGGATTTAGCTGTTACAAGGGGGCATAACTATAAGGTTCAGGGTGGGAGATATAGGAGGGATGTCCGAGGTAGGTTCTTTACTCAGAGAGTGGTTAGGGTGTGGAATGGACTGCCTGCTGTGATAGTGGAGTCGGACACTTCAGGAACTTTCAAGGGGTTATTGGATAGGCACATGGAGCACACCAGAATGACAGGGAGTGGGATAGCTTGATCTTGGTTTCGGACAAGGCACGGCACAACATCGAGGGCCGAAGGGCCTGTTCTGTGTTGTACTGTTTTATGTTCTATGTAAAACTTGTGGACTTGAAGCAATCCATGGGTTCCCAGCAAGTGTTTATTATAGACCTCCAGATTTTGCACTGCTGCCTCACAGCGCTGAGGACCCGGGTTCAATCCCAGCCCCAGGTCACTGCTGGTGTGGAGTTGCCACATTCTCCCTGTGTCTGCATGGATCTCATCCCCACAACCGACAGATGTGCAGGGTAGGTGGATTAGCCATGTTAAATTGGCCCTTAATTGGAAAAAAACAGAATTGGGTACTCTAAATTTATCAAACGAAATAGAGACCACCAGATAGTCAGCGGGAAATTGAGGAGAAAATATGTGCGCAATTCACAGAGGAGTGTAAAAATAATAAGAGGGTAATTACATTAGGTGATTATAACTTTCTCAGAATGATTAGTTTAGCCATCATGTTAAGGGTTTAGATGGAGTAGAGTTTACAGGAGAACTTTTTAGTTCAACATGTAGAGGGTCCAACAAGGAATGGTGCAGAGCTGGACCTAATTCTGGGGAATGAAGCTGGTTGATATGTTGGTGGGGGAGCATTTTAGTGATAGCGACCACAACACGGTTCAATTTAAATTTGTTATGGAGAAAGAAATAGACAAGTTGCAAAAAAAGGTTTTGGATTGGGGGAGATTAGAGTTTAACAAAATAAGACAGGATCTAATCAAGGTAGATTGGAAGAGTTACTTCTGGGGAAATCTATAGTAGAGTAGTGGGGAGAGTTCAAAGATGAAATGGGGAGGGGACAGGGCCAATATGGTCCCTCTGGGGGGGTAATAGGAAGGTGTAACAAACCCAGAGAACCATGGATGATCAGAGACACAGGATATGATGAGAAGGAAAAGAGGACTTTAACAAATATAAGTCTGCAGGGGCATTAATGGAGTACAGAAAGTATAGGTTGGAGCGTCAATTATAATACTAATCTTTATTGTCACAGGTAGGCTTACATTGCAATGAAGTTACTGTGAAAGGCCCCTAGTCGCCACATTCCGGCACCTGTTCGGGTACACAAAGAGAAAATTCAGAATGTCCAAATTACCTAACGGTACATCTTTGGACTGTGGGAGGAAACTGGAGCACCCGGAGGAAACCCACGCAGACACTGGGAGAACGTGCAGACTCTGCAGACAGTGACCTAGCCGAGAATCGAACCTGGGGCCCTGGCGCTGTGAAGCCACTGTGCGAACTCTAAGTTATCATGCTGCCCCTAATAATTAGAAGAGTAAAGAGGGGATATGAGAAAACTCTGTTGGTAAAATTAGGGAAAAACCAAAGATATTCCATCAGTATATCAATGGGAAGCTGATAACCACTGAAGGGGTAAGGCTCATTAAGGGCCAAGGGAGAAATGTGTGGGTGGAGCCAGAAGACATTGGCAGGGTGTTGAACAAATATTTCACATCTGTCTTCACCCAAGGGAATGAGGAGGGGTAGCTATAGAACTCAGAGAGAGAGGTTGTGAGGTTCTTTAGCAAATTGTCATAGGGGGTGTCAAGGTACTGGAGGTGTTGGCAGGCTTAAAAGTGGACAAATCTCTAGGTCTGGATGAATTGTGGGAGGTGAGGGAGGAGATTGCCGGGTCTCTGACCCAAATTTATAATTCCTCTCTAGCCCCGGGGGATGTGCCAGAGGACTGGACAACAGCTAATGTGGTCCCACTAATTAAGAACGTTTGTAGAGACAAGCAGGGAGCTATAGACCAGTGAGTCTCATGTCAGTGATGAGGAAACTACTGGAGAAGATTCTGAAGGAGACAATCTATCTCCACTTGTAGAGGCAAGGTTTGATCAGGGAGAGTCAGCATGGCTTTGTCAGAGGGAGGTCATGCTTAACAAATTTGATTGAATTTTATGAGCATGCAGCTAAGTGTATAGATGAGGGTACTGCAGCTGATGTAGTTTACATGGATTTCAGCAAAGCCTTTGACAATGTCCCACATGGAAGACTTGTTAAGAAGGCAAATGCACATGAGATACAGGGTCATTTGATAAGATGGATTCATAATTGGCTTAGCGGTAGGAGACAGAGGATGATGATAGACGGCTGCTTTAATGTCTGGAAGCTAGTGACCAGTGGTGTACCAATGGCATACCCCTATTGTCTGTCGTTTATATAAATGACATAGATGACCATGTTTTGGGGGGGGGGTAGGATCAGTGAGTTTGCGGATGACACAAAGATTGGCTGGGTGGTTAACAGTGAGGTTGAGGGCTAGCACGGTGGCGCAGTGGTTAGCATTGTTACCTCATGACACAGAGGTCCCAGGTTTGATTCCAGTTCTGGATCACTGTCCATCTGGAGTTTGCACATTCTCCCCGTGTCTGCGTGGGTTTCGCCCCCACAACTCAAAGATGTGCATGGTAGGTGGATTGGCCATGCTAAATTACCCCTTGATTGTAAAAAATTAATTGGGTATTCTAAATTTATTTTTTAAAAAGTGAGGTTGAATGTCTTCCAGGAAGATATAGATGGGAAGGTCAAATGAGCGGACAAGTAGCAGATGTAATTTAACCATGAAAAGTGTGAGGTATTAGCTACGCAGAGAGGCTGAATAGACTCGGACTGTATTCATTAGAAAGCCGGAGGTTGAGGGGTGACCTGATAGAGATCTACAAGATTATGAGGGGCATGGATAGAGTGGATGGGCAGGCACTCTTTCCCAGGGTGGAGGGGTCAGTCACCAGGGGGCATAGGTTTAAGGTCCGTGGGGCAAAGTTTAGAGGAGATGTGTGAGGCAGGTTTTTTACACAGAGGATGGTGAGTGCCTGGAACGCGTTGCCAGGGGAGGTTGTGGAAGCAGATACATTAACGGCGTTCAAAAGGCATCTTGACAAATACATGGATAGGATGGATATAGAGGGATACGGCACAAGGAAGTGCTGAGGGTTTTGGCAAAGGTTGGTATCATGACCGGTACAGGCTTGGAGGGCCGAAGGGCCTGCACCTGTGCTGTATTGTTTCTTGTTTTTTGTGATACACTTTGGAAGGAGTAATTTTACAAGGAAGTATACTATGAAAGGTCTGACACCGGGAAGTTCTGAAGAACAAAGGGACCTTGGACTGTTTGTCCATAGATCTCTGAAGGCAGAAGGGCAGGTTAATAGGGTGGTGAAAAAGGCACATGGGACACTGGCTTTTATCAATCGGGGCATGGATTACAAAAGCAGGGAGGTCCTGTTGGAGTTATATAGAACTTTGGTGAGGCTACAGCTGGAGTACTTTGTGCAGTTCTGGTCGCCACATTGTCGGAAGGATGTCATTGCACTGGAGGGGGTGCAGAGAAGATTCACCAAAATGTTGCCTGGGATGGAACATTTAAGTTATAAAGAGAGGTTCGATAGGCTTGGGTTGTTTTCTCTGGAGCAGAGAAAACAGAGGGGTTACATAGAAGACAGGAGCAGGAAGAGGCCTTTTGTCCCTTCGAGCCTGCTCCGCCATTTATCACGATCATAGCTGATCATCCAACTCAATAGCCTAATCCTGCTTTCTCCCCATAGCCTTTGATCCCATTCAACCCAAGTGCGATATCCAGCCGCCTCTTGAATATAATCAACGTTTTAGCATCAACTACTTCCTGTGGTAATGAATTCCACAGGTTCACCACTCTCTGTGTGAAGAAGTGTCTCCTTATCTCTGTCTGAAATGGTTTACCCTGAAACCTCAGACTGTGACCCCTGGTTCTGGACATACCCACCATTGGTAACATCTTCCCTGCATCTACCCTGTCTAGTCCTGTTAGAATTTTATAAGTCTCTATGAGATCCCCCCCATATTCTTCTGAACTCCAGCGAGAACATTCCCAACCTGGTCAATCTCTCCTCAAATGACAGTCCCGCCATCCCTGGAATCAGCCTGTCAAATCTGATTATGAGGGGCATGGACAGGGTGAATAGGGAGCAGCTGTTCCCCTTAGTTGAAGGGTCAGTTACGAGGGGGACACAAGTTCAAAATGAGGGGCGAGAGGTTTAGGGGGGATTTGAGGAAAAACGTTTTTACCTAGAGAGTGGTGACGGTCTGGAATGCACTGCCTGGGAGGGTGGTAGAGGTGGGTTGCCTCATATCCTTTAGAAAGTACCTGGATGAAAACTTGGCATGTCTTAACATTCAAGACTCTGTCCCAGTGCAGGCAAATGGGATTAGGTGGGCAGGTCAAGTGTCTTTCATGTGTCGGTGCAGACCAGATGGGCCGAAGGGCCTCTTCAGCACTGAAGTCAAAATGCTGGAAAATCTCATCAGGTCTGGCAGCATCTGTAGGGAGAGAAAAGAGCTAACGTTTGGAGTCCAAGCTGAGCTCTACAGCACTGTAGTATTCAGTGATTCTGTGACTGCGCAACACTGGTTTTGTACTCAGCAGAGTCTGTAATCTCAATATACTGCCCAGCTTTATTTACGATCAGTTGCATGATTTTTATGTTGTCGATACTTGGATCATCAGAGCAGACACTCCTGCCAAACTTGTGCTTTATTGTTCGTATAGAGATTGGCATAAATTGATGTTCTGTAAATTGTACTTTTATTTTTCCTTTTTCTTTCTCTTCCAAGTTGATCTGTATTTGCAGGAAATTCTTTGCAGTTTTAAAGGAAGCGTGTAGTATCGTAGCTGTACTGGTACTGGATGAACAACTTAGAGCTGGAACTCAGATCCCATCTAATAAAGCTGGAAATTGTTGGGCTAGCACCAGAAGAATAACTATGGAAACTTCTGGATTGTTGCAAAAAAATCCTTAACTGTCCAGCAAATTAATTCAACACATCGCCAGTTAGTTCGAAGGAGTTGGTAGAAGCACACTCTTTTGGAATCTAGACTGCAGTGCAGCGTGGCATGTCTTCCTGTTTTCTCATGTTTGAAGCCATATCTACTGAAGGTCAACATTCTGAACATGGCGTGACATGCAATCACACTGCTGCTTGTGGCTGGAGAAATGAATGTCACTTGTTCAAAATATGACCTTAGCAGAGATCAATATTGCGTGGGTGTTTGGCGTTTTTCATCTCATCTTCATGTTCATGGGGAGATAAAAAAGCTAACAAAATGAATTGAAATACATTGTTTTAAGGAAGTTAAAGCCTTCAGCTGCTCCATATTCAAAAGGAGCATTTTTGCTGGCTCTTATGAGAGGTAGCAGATGAGTTCCCAAATATGGTACTCAATCTAATTCATTATATTTGAAATCCTTATGTTTAAACCATGGCTTAGATAGAGGATGTCAACAAGATGACAGAGTTTTTGTGATTGCCATTAAAAGTCACCTGTATTTCTGTGTTTATTAACAATCACTGAATATTTGACTTGAGGTAGGTTTCTGTATATATAGAACATAGAACACTACAGCGCAGTACGGGCCCTTCGGCCCTCGATGTTACGCCAACCTGTGAAACCATCTGAAGCCTATCTGACCTACACTATTCCATTTTCATCCATATATAGGCAATAAATCTAAAAAGATGCATCTTATATTTTTACACAGTTTCCGTCCTATACCGTGCATCCTTTCTATCCTCGAGTCCTAACAACCTTGGGCGGCACGGTAGCACAAGTGGCTAGCACTGTGGCTTCACAGCACCAGGTTTGATTCCCTGCTTGGGTCACTGTCTGTGCGGAGTCTGCACGTTCTCCCCGTGTCTGCGTGGGTTTCCTCCGGGTGCTCCGGTTTCCTCCCACAGTCCAAAGACGTGCAGGTTAGGTGGATTGGCCATGTTAAATTGCCCTTAGTGACCAAAAAAGGTTAGGAGGGATATTGGGTTACGGGGATAGGGTGGAAGTGAGGGCTTAAGTGGGTCAGTGCAGACTCGATGGGCCGAATGGCCTCCTTCTGCACTGTATGTTCTATGTCTATGTCTATAACAGAGTATGAGGAGACTCAATGATTTATTCACTCCGATGTTTCCTATTTGTTTGCTTATACCAGCTCCCTCCACCAAGTTGGGTCTTTTTCTCTTGCATCAGCAGATGATCCCACAGGAATGAGTTGCTTATCCACGAGGAGCTTATTTCACTGGCTTATCTGCACTTGAAAGTTTAAGCTCTAAAAAGATCTGATGACACTGATCCCATTTCCAGTGCTCGGCCCATTGCCCTGGAGGTTATGGCACTACAAGTAAATATATAAATACTTTTTAAATGTTCCGAGAGTTTCTGACTCAACCACCCTTACAAAATGAGTTCCAAACTCCCATCACCCTCTGGGTGAAAAGGTTTCTCCTCAACTCTCTTAGCTTTCTACCTCTTAAATCTATACCGCCTGGTCATTGACCTCTCTACTAATAGAAAAAGTGCCTTACTTTCCATCCTATTCTTGCCTCTCATAATCTTACGCACCTCAATCAGGTCCCCTTCCAACCATCGCTGCTCCAAGGAAAACAGTCCCACTCTATTGAATCCTACCTCTTACCCTCATAGCTCAGACCCTCCAACCCAGGCAGAATTCTCGTAAATCCTATCTGGCTGCATCACAGCCTGGTATGGCAACTGCTCGACCCAAGACAAAAAACTTCAGAGAGTCGTGAAAACAGCCCAGTCCATCACACGAACTTGCCTCCCATCCATTGACTCTATCTACACCTCCCGCTGCCTGGGGAAAGTGGGTAGCAGGGGCTGGTTTAGCACACTGGGCTAAATCACTGGCTTTTAAAGCAGACCAAGGCAGGCCAGCAGCACGGTTCAATTCCCATACCAGCCTCCCCGAACAGGCGCCGGAATGTGGCGACTAGGGGCTTTTCACAGTAACTTAATTGAAGCCTACTCGTGACAATAAGCGATTTTCATTTCATTTTTTCATTTCATAATCAAAGATCCCTCCCACCCGCTTTACTCACTCTTCCAACTTCTTCCATCGGGCAGGAGATACAAAAGTCTGAGAACACGTGCGAACAGATTCAAAAACAGCTTCTTCCCTGCTGTTACCAGACTTCTAAACGACCCTCTTATGGACTGACCTGATTAATACTAGGCTCCTTGTTATGGGAGAGATGTTTTCAGAACCCCAAAATGTATCATGGAGTTCAACCAACCCCCACCTTTCATGGATTGTTGCTTTTGAAGCACATGGCTTGTTCCCCAGGTGTAGTATTACAATTATGAACACGTGGTTTTTAAAACAAAACAATGTTTATTCCATGAACTCAAATTAACCTTTTAAATAAACATTGGATCTCTTAACACTCCTTACTTCAAAGATAATCTCGAAAGTAATACAACACTACCCAATCCTGCAAACTGTTCCTTTACACATCCAAAAGAACATAAGAACATAAGAACTAGGAGCAGGAGTAGGCCATCTGGCCCCTCAAGCCTGCACCGCCATTCAATTAGGTCATGGCTGATCTTTTGTGGACTCAGCTTCACATTCCGGCCCGAACACCATAACCCTTAATCCCTTTATTCTTCAAAAAACTATCTACCTTTACCTTAAAAACATTTCATGAAGGAGCCTCAACTGCTTCACTGGGCAAGGAATTCCATAGATTCACAACCCTTTGGGTGAAGAAGTTCCTCCTAAACTCAGTCCTAAATCTACTTCCCCTTATTTTGAGGCTATGTCCCCTAGTTCTGCTGTCACCCGCCAGTGGAAACAACCTGCCCGCATCTATCCTATCTATTCCCTTCATAATTTTAAATGTTTCTATAAGATCCCCCCTCATCCTTCTAAATTCCAACGAGCACAGTCCCAGTCTACTCAACCTCTCCTCATAATCCAACCCCTTCAGCTCTGGGATTAACCTAGTGAATCTCCTCTGCACACCCTCCAGCGCCAGTACGTCCTTTCTCAAGTAAGGAGACCAAAACTGAACACAATACTCCAGGTGTGGCCGCACTAACACCTTATACAATTGCAACATAACCTCCCTAGTCTTAAACTCCATCCCTCTAGCAATGAAGGACAAAATTCCATTTGCCTTCTTAATCACCTGTTGCACTTGTAAACCAACCTTCTGTGACTCATGCACTAGCACACCCAAGTCTCTCTGAACAGCGGCATGCTTTAATATTTTATCGTTTAAATAATAATCCCGTTTGCTGTTATTCCTACCAAAATGGATAACCTCACATTTGTCAACATTGTATTCCATCTGCCAGACCCGAGCCCATTCACTTAACCTATCCAAATCCCTCTGCAGACTTCCAGTATCCTCTGCACTTTTCGCTTTACCACTCATCTTAGTGTCATCTGCAAACTTGGACACATTGCCCTTGGTCCCCAACTCCAAATCATTTATGTAAATTGTGAACAATTGTGGGCCCAACACGGATCCCTGAGGGACACCACTAGCTACTGATTGCCAACCAGAGAAACACCCATTAATCCCAACTCTTTGCTTTCTATTAATTAACCAATCCTCTATCCATGCTACTACTTTACCCTTAATGCCATGCATCTTTATCTTATGCAGCAACCTTTTATGTGGCACCTTGTCAAAGGCTTTCTGGAAATCCAGATATACCACATCCATCGGCTCCCCGTTATCTACTGCACTGGTAATGTCCTCAAAAAATTCGACTAAATTAGTTAGGCATGACCTGCCCTTTACGAGCCCATGCTGCGTCTGCCCAATGGGACAATTTCTATCCAGATGCCTCGCAATTTCTTCCTTGATGATAGATTCCAGCATCTTCCCTACTACCGAAGTTAAGCTCACTGGCCTATAACTTCCTGCTTTCTGCCTACCTCCTTTTTTAAACAGTGGCGTCACGTTTGCTAATTTCCAATCCACCGGGACCACCCCAGAGTCTAGTGAATTTCGGTAAATTATCACTAGTGCATCTGCAATTTCCCTAGCCATCTCTTTTAGCACTCTGGGATGCATTCCATCAGGGCCAGGAGACTTGTCTACCTTTAGCCCCATTAGCTTGCCCATCACTCCCAAAGACTTAACAAATCCTTCAAACAGGAGCACATTAGATTTATATTCAATACTGAGACCTTTTTACAATTCCGATTTCGCCAAAGGATTAAGAGATAGTCCTTCATGGTAGAGATCACCAGCAATGCAGCTCATAGCCACACCCAAGTTTTCTTCAAACTGAAACTAAAACTCCCAAAAAGCAGAAGTGAGCTCAGCTCACCCCCGTGACATCACTTCAGTAATATGATCAGCTTTATTTCTTAAAGGTACATTTCTTAAACATCCAATTCTTAAAGGCACATCCTGTATGCTTCATCCGATACCAGTGCTTATGTAGTTACACTGTGTACGTTGTGTTGCCCTATTATGTATTTTCTTTTTATTCTCTTTTCTTCCCATGTACTTAATGATCTGTTTGAGCTGCTTGCAGAAAAATATTTTTCACTGTACCTCGGTACACGTGACAACAAACAAATCCAATCCAATCCAAATTTCCTCAGCACCCCCTCCAGTGCAATCAAATCCTTCCTATATTGAGGTCGTCAGAACTGCACACAGTACTGTGGTTGTAGCCTAACCAGCATTTTATACAGTTCCAGGATGACCTCCCTGCTCTTGTTAATAAAGGCAGGTGCCTCGTATGCTTCTCGTCAGGAAAACGGAGGTAATTTAAATGAACTATATTTGTATTGTTAAATATTAGAAATGAGGTCATCTTTATTGGTGTCACAGGGCAGCACGGTGGCGCAGTAGTTAGAATTGCTGCCTCACAGCGCCGAGGTCCCAGGTTCGATCCTGGCTCTGGGTCACTGTCCGTGTGGAGTCTGCACATTCTCCTCTTGTTTGCGTGGGTTTCGCCACCACAACCCTAAGATGTACAGGGTAGTTTGGCCACGCTAAATTGCCCGTAAATTGGGAAAAATGAATTGGGTACTCTAAATTTATGAAAAGAAAAGTCTTTATCGGTGTCACAAGTAAGCTTACATTAACGCTGCAATGAAGTTACTGTGAAAATCCCCTAGTTGCCACCCTCCGGCGTCTATTCGGATACATTGAGGGAGAATTCAGAATGTCCAATTCACCTAACAAGCATGTCTTTTGGGACTTTATAGATTGTGCGTTTAATTTAATGGTTTTGTGTAGGAAAGGATAAAACTCTAGTTCGATTCACATTAAACAAAGGTGCTTACATGTATGGAGGTTTTGGTTTCAGTTCATACTGTGATTCTGCTGTGCTGAGAGAGTTGAAGAGGGGAAAAATAGACACAATCTGGGAGGAGGATTGACACGTTGCTGAGCAACCAAGGGCACTTTTGGAGCAATCAGCTTTTTGAGTTTAGTTTTAACTGGAAGCTTCACAAGGAAGACGGGTGATATCTCACAGTTTTGCTGGAAGAAAAGCCATACAATGGAGTAAGGGCGAAGGAAGCAAGTGCCAGAAACCTAAAGAACAGCTAACCTAGTTAAGGAAGCCAGAGAAATGAAGTGAAATTTCCTGAAAGTCTGATGTTAGAGGAACATAGGAAACGTGAACCAGAACAGACAGATCTGAGAAGGAGTTCGCGAGTGAGAAGCCAAAAAGATATCTGAAGTTAAATTTAATTAAATGAAAATCGGTTTTTAAAGTTTGTGATATCTATCAGAGACTGAAGCGGGAGATGATATAATTGTGGAGCAATCGATGGCTGGATCTCAAAGTTTGTGCAAAAGCATTCAAGACAAAGGGAATCTTTAAAGGAGAGTTGTAACATCTGGAAGTGGATCCTTGTTAAAACAGTGGAGATGAAGCCTTGTTTGAAAAGATAGTTGGAAAACCTGGATGCGGAACCTGGATGAAAACAGCTGCAGGAAAGCATTGTGATAATCATCTGGGGGAAATTTGAGAAGAAATCCACAGAATATTGACTGAGTGGCATCTGCCATTTGGTATCAGAATGGGGTGTTGTCCTTAAAATCTGTGTATATTTGTGAAAATAGGTAGGAGCAAAGGAGTATTGTATTATAGTCAAACAGTTCATTTAAATAAATGATTTTTCTTGTTGCTAAAAGCTACTTGGCAGTCCTGTGACTCTGTTCCTCCACGTTTAAAAAAATAAAAGTTGAAGTTTTTTGAGCCAGGGTTCCAGTCTGGGATCTTCCTGTCCAGTTATAACATCAACTGGGAGCATAACACTTCTTAACCACCTTACCTTATAGGGCAGCTTGGTGGTTAACACAGTTGCTTCACAGCTCCAGGGTCCCAGGTTCGATTGCCGGCTTGGGTCACTGTCCGTGTGGAGTCTGCACGTTCTCCCCGTGTCTGTTTGGGTTTCCTCCGGGTGCTCCGGTTTCCTCCCACAGTCCAAAGATGTTCAGGTTAGGTGGATTGGCCGTGCTAAATTGCCCTTAGTGTCCAAAAAGGTTAATTGGGGTTACTGGGTTAAGGGGGTGTGGTGGACGAGGTGTGTGCTTGAGTGGGGTGCTCTTTCCAAGGGCCGGTGCAGACTCGATGGGCTGAATGGCCTCCTTCTGCACTGTAAATTCTATGAAATCTACCTGCCCTGTCACCTTCAAGGATCTGTGGATATGCACTACAATGGCCCTCTGGTTGTGCAGTCATAGAATCAATGCAGAAGGAGGACATTCGGCCCATTGAATCTGTACTGGCCCTTGGAATAAGCACCCTATTTAAGCCCACACTTCTAGCCTATCTGCGTAACCCCACCCAACCTTTTCTTTTGCCTACTAAGGGCAATTTAGCATGGCCAATCCACCTCACCTGCACATCTTTGGACTGTGGGAGGAAACCGGAGCACCCGGAAGAAACCCACGCAGACACAGGGAGAACGTGCAGACTCTGTACAGACAGCGACCCAAGCTGGGAATCGAACCTGGGACCCTGGAACTGTGAAGCAACTGTACTAACCACTGTTAGCCGCACCTCAGGGAACATCCACACTTCTGACCTTATGATGGAAGAAAGGTCATTGATCCAGTAACTGAAGATGGTTGGGACTATGTTACTACCCTGAGGAACTTCTGCAGTGATCCTGGAGCTGAGAAGATGGACCTCCAACCATAACAACCATAACCAACTTCCTTTGCCAGTGTTTTCCCGCTGATTCCCATTGACTCCAGTTTAACTAGGGCTCCTTGATGCCATACTCAGTCAAATGCTGTCGCTATCACCTTACCTCTGGCATTCAGCTCTTTTCATAGAAAATCATCATAAAATTTACAGTGCAGAAGAATGGCATTCGGCCCATTGAGTCTGTACTGGACCTTACAAAGAGCACCCTACTGAAGCCCACATATCTGCCCTATAACCCGGTAACCGCCCCACCCTGTAACCCCCACGTAACACTTTTTGGACACCGAAGGGCAATTTAGCATGGCCAATCCACCTAATCCGCACATCTTTGGACTATGGGAGGAAACCGGAGCACCCGGAGGAAACCCACGCACACACGGAGAACGTGCAGACTCCACACAGACAGTGACCCAAGCCGGGAATCGAACCTGGGACCCTGGAGCTGTGAAGCAATTTTGCTAACCACTCTGCTACCGTGCTGCCCTTTTGCCCATGTTTGAACAAAGGCTGTAATGAGGTCAGGAACTGAGTGACCCTGGCAGAACCCAAATTGAATATCTGAGCAGGCGATTGCTGAGTGAGTGCCCAATCACATCTTTCTGTAGTATGGTGAACAGAACTGCACACAGTACCGCAGTTATAGCCTAACCAGTGTTTTTTCCCCGAACAGGCGCTGGAATGTGGCGACTAGGGGCTTTTTACAGTAACTTCATTTGAAGCCTACTTGTGACAATAAGCGATTTTCATTTCATTTCATGATACAGTTCCAGCATGACCTCCCTGCTCTTGTATTCTGTGCCTCATTAATAACGGGCAAGTATCCTATATGTCTTCTTAAACACCTTACTAACCTTCAGGGATCCGTGGATATGCACTCCAATTCCCCTCTGTAATTTCCTGGATCCTACAATTCAGCTGTAAAACATTGTGTTGTTGGTACTCCCCAAGTGCATTACCTCACATTTTTCTGGTTTGCATTCCATTTGCCACAGCTCTGCTCACCTGATTGGTCCACTGATATTCTCTTGCATTCTGGGAGCTGTTCTTCTCACTATTTACCACCCTATCAAATTTCATGTCACCTGCGAACCTATTGATCATGCCCCCTACATTTAAATCCAGATTATTAATGTACACCACAAATAGCAGGGCCCCATCACCGAGCCCTGCCCAACCCCACTGGAAACAGACATCCCTCTATCATCACCTGCTGCTGCCTCTCAGTTAATTTTGGATCCAATGTGCAACTTTGCCTTGGATCTCATGGGCCCTTACTTTCTTGACCAGTCATCCATGAGAGTGTGCCTTATCAAAAACCTTGCTAAAGTCCATCTGGGCAGCACGGTAGCACAGTGGTTAGCATTGTGGCTTCATAGCGCCAGGGTTCCAGGTTCGATTCCCGGCTTGGGTCACTGTCTGTGCGGAGTCTGCACGTTCTCCCTGTGACTGTGTGGGTTTCCTCCGGGTGCTCCGGTTTCCTCCCACATGTCCCGAAAGACGTGCTGTTCGATAATTTAGATATTCTGAATTCTCCCTCAATGTCCCCGAACAGGTGCCGGAATTGGCGACGAGGGGATTTTCACAACAACTTTGTTGCAGTGTTAATGTAAGCCTACTTGTGACAAGAAAGATTATTATTAAGATTTTTATTTCATAGACCACTTCAAATGCATTACTCTCACTCAACACTCCTGGCTACCTGCTCAAAATATTTGCTTAAGTTTGTCAAACATGATCTTTCCCTAACAAATCTATGCTGATTAATCCATGTCTATCCAAGTGCAGATGTGTTCTGTCCCTTGAGAAACTTCCCTGACACCGAGATTAGACTGACTGGCTATAATTTCCTGGTCTATCCCAACCTTTTTTTAATAATGGGACAATAGCCTGTCTTCACCTGAAGTTGGACACGATTCATTTCTGGGGGTGGGGCCACTGGAGGGAAATCACCATTTGTAGTAGATGGCACAAACCTAAAGGGCCTTTCCAGACTGGGTCCAGATATTGTCCTAGTTCAAGTCTACAGTAGGTTGATGGGTTATCTTTTCCACAGAATTCACTTTGTTGTCCCTTAAAAAGTGAAAGAGTGAATGCAGTTTTCTTTAAATTATTGAGATTGGTGGAGACATGTTTGTGAACTGAACAGGGATGATTGTAGGAGAAAAAGAAATGTTGTAATTGATATGGACAATCTACCAGTGCAGTATCGATAAAAAGACTGTCAGCCCCAGATGTACATTAGTGTTGCCTATATCTCCTGGAAGATGTAGAGTTGCTGTACTTTATTCAACATGTCCTACGGAATTTGAAAAAGCAACTGCTTTGTTTCTAGGAGGGTGTCTTTAACATATTATTATGTTGCTTTAAAAATCGAAGATAAGTCCAATCTGCACCTCAGTTGAAAGTGTTTAACGGTATGTTTGGTAAAGTTACCCAGATGAAATCACTGCTAGAAAGAAATTTAAATATCGAACAGGCCTTTGTTCCTTAATTATTTCTTGAAGACATCCAAATTTGGGAATAATAATAACAATCGCTTACTGTCACAAAGTATGCTTTACTGAAATTGTGAAAAGCCCCTAGTCGCCACATTCCGGCGCCTGTTCGGGGTGATGGTGTAAGCTCGATGAATTATATTGATTATAAAGCAGCAAGATGATCATGTAAAATTGTGCTGTTTTTACGCTGTTTAATCACTTACTGCACTGCATCACAGTTGGGCATTCAGTGGCTACTCGTGTAGGATTCTGAGATTAAATTAAATAATGTAGTTCATGTTGAATGTTTCATCTTGAGCAACAACTAATTAGTGTACCTAAAAAGCTGTATGGAGCTGAGGTCTTGGAGCTCGAGGGCGGCACAGTGGTTAGCACTGCTGCTTTACAACGCCAGGGTCCCAGGTACGATTCCCGGCTTGGGTCACTGTGTGTGGAGTCTGCACGTTCTCCCCGTGTCAGCATGGGTTTCCTCCGGGTGCTCCGGTTTCCTCCCACAAGTCCCGAAAGACGTGCTGTTAGGTGAAATGGACATTCTGAATTCTCCCTCCGTGTACCCGAACAGGCGCCGGAATTTGATGACTGGGGGATTTTCACAGTAACTTCATTGCAGTGTTAATGTAAGCCTACTTGTGACACTAATAAAGATTATTGTTATTATTATTAGTCTGCAGTATGAGTCAGGATACTTTAATAGTAACATATAACTCACCATTTATTGTCTTACTTTCTTGATTTGTGTAGAATCTTTTAAACAAAAGTTCCATTTTAAAGGTTACAATTCAAAAAAACATTTTGGATTTTTGGTTTGAAAATAGAGAAAAATAATAGATGTACAACAGATATAGTTAGTCATTAAAGTGGCTACATTATTTTGTATAATTTGCTCTAGGAAAGGATTGGTTATCGGGTACTGTGTTCATTTGATAGAATCTAATTGTGCTAAATCAAGAAATATGGCTCATCGCTGCTTTCCACGGCCGGTTGAGAACATTCTGAATTTACTGAACTGAATTAAAGAAAAAAATAAGTGCTTATAAACAACCTCGGGACATCTTGAAGCGCTTTACTGCCAATGGAGTTCTTTCTAGTTTAGTCTTTGTAGGTCACAAAATGAGCTACAAAGCTGATAAAATGCTTTGGTGACAAAATATACATGTGATGCGCACACTTCCTCACACGTATGTCTCTGGAAAGGCCAGCACTTTTTGCCAGCTGCTGAAAAGGCTGGTGCAATTTTGATTTGACTGAGTGGCTTTCTAGACCATTTCAGGGGGAAATTAATTTTCAACCACATGTAGTGTGGGGCTGGGGTCATGCAAAGAAGCGTAGCATAGAATTGAAGCACTCAACCGTGCAGGAGGCCATTCAGCCCATCGGGTCTACACCGACCCTCTGGCCTATCCCATCAACCCCTTAATCTAACCTACACACCTTTTTGGATACTAAGGGACAATTTATCATGGCCAATCCATCTTATCTGCACATCTTTTGGACTGTGGGAGGAAACCGGAGCACCCGGAGGAAACTGATGCAGACACGGGGAGAAAAAGCAAACTCCACACGACCAAACAGCAAGTGTCATTCCTGAAAACGCATTAGTTAATTCGCTGAACAGTTTCTTAATGACCTTTACTGAGACCAGTTTTTTTAATTTCCAGATTATTTTAAAATTGTATTTCAATTCTCTAACTGCCCTGGATTTGAGCTCCCATTTTCTGGATTACAGTCCAGCCCCTGGATTACTAGTATAAAAGAGGGCTGAAGACTCGAACCCCATTTGTTTCAAATGTTAGGAAAACCAGGGTATTTTTAAGAGATTTATAGTTGCATTGGTAAACATTAGAAATAAGGTATAGTTTTAAGTGAGTTTAATATAATGTTTCTGTGCCTGGAAGAGTATAGTTAGATTCATGCTGGACAAAGGTGTTTGTATGTGTGGGGTTGATTAAGTTCCAACTATTGGTACCATTGTGCTTGCAGAGGGCTACGGCATGAAAAGTAAATAAATAGACCAGAAGATGTATATGGTGTAGCTTAGCAACTTATGCCTTGTAGAGAAGCTTTTATGTTATAGCTAAATTTGTGGCCAGTTGGAGACAGGATCTCAGGGAGTGAGCATCTCTCCCTCTGCCTGAAGAAAGACTGGACAGGACGGGAGCTGCAAAGAGGCAGACTTCCTAAAGTACAAGTTACAGTGCAGATAACCTGGAAATTGGGACAGAACGAGTGTTAACTGAGGATTGAAGCTGCATTAAGCCGCATACCTGGTTCAACAGGTAGAATGACTCTGCAAGCAAGGCTTGAAAAGGTATGGCCAAATTTAGTTGCAGCATTTGTTTTATTGTAATGGCACTACAGTAGTCCCCCGTTATACCGCGCTCCGCAATACCGCGGTTCGCGATATACGGCGGGGGGGCTTATGGACCCCAACTGTCAGCTTCCCTCTCCGGATTAAAGTGAGCCGGCCGCTGAAATTAACACTGCTGGCTGAAATTGACACTGCCGGCTGCTCCTCTCTCACTGAGATTCAGTGAGAGAGGAGCAGCTCTCACAGCCTTGCCTTTGAAACTGACATGCAAGCGCGTGCGGCAGATGGGGTGCAGACCTTGTAAGTTCCTGGTAAGTTTCTGTGGGTTGTTTTAATTAGATCCACGATGGGGGTTTTAAATTTATTTTAAAATCTATGCATGCGCTTCCCATTGTGAGTCTACGGGGGTCTGACCTCTCCCCCCGCCCCCCGTAGACTCACAATGGGAAGCGCATGCATAGATTTTTAAAATAAGTTTAAAACCCCCATCGTGGATATCCGCGGCTCGGATGCAACGCGGGTGGCTGTCTTGGACCCCAACACCCGCGTTATAAAGGGGGACTACTGTATAGTGAATTTTTAATAGTTTTTTTACTTCTTGCAATGAGTTTCTTCAAAAAATTGAGGAAAATTGGAAATGATCTGTTCAGACCCAGTAACAGGTTGAGAAGTTGGAACCAGGGTGTGACTGGACCAGCACCTCAATGTTGTCAGTTCAAATCCCATCTTGGCAAGTCATGAATTATATAAAACCAACAAATTTGTAAAACTGCAGTAATTTCCCAGCATAATCATGGACTTCCAATGGAAGTCCATGGTTGTCATTGTCCTCTTAGGGCAAGGTACCTGGAGGAGGAGGAGTAATTTGTAGTTTGGTACAAAAGGTGAAGTCACACGGGATCAGGGGTGAGCTGGCAAGGTGGATACAGAACTGGCTGGGTCATAGAAGGCAGAGAGTAGCAATGGAAGGGTGCTTTTCTGATTGGAGGGCTGTGACCAGTGGTGTTCCGCAGGGATCAGTGCTGGGATCTTTGCTGTTCGTAGTATATATAAATGATTTGGAGGAAAATGTAACTGGTCTGATTAGTAAGTTTGCGGATTGTGGGGGGAGGCGTTGCCATTTTGTGTGGCAACAACCCACTTTGGTTTGTGGGAATGCAGGTAGGTCGGGATTGGGCCCAGCTCCAAGATGAACTTTCCGAGTCTGGTGGGCAGGGTTAAGGTGAGACAGTCTTCCCTATTGTTGGCAGGCCGGGTGCAGGCGGTTAAAATGAACATTTTGCCGTGGTTTTAAATTTTATTTCAGTGCTTTCTGGTCTTGTTGCCAAAATCCTTTTTTATGGGGTGGATAGGTTGGTTCTGTTGTTTGTGTTGGCAGGTAAGGTGGCAAGGATTAGCAGGTAGGTAATTCAGAGGAGCTGACAGTTGGGAGGCTTGGCCCTTAGAACCTGTTGCATTATTATTGTGGAGCAAACGTGGAGAAGGTACGGGGCTGGAGCAGGTAGATGGAGGCTTTCTGGATCAGGATGGAGGCAGGCTCTTGTAAGAGGCCGGGATAGCAGGCGCTGGCAACGGCGCCACTCCCGTTTGCCCCAGAGAAGTTCTTGGTGAGCCATGTGGTGGCTGCCACGTTGAAAACATGGAGCACTTTAGATTGCGGGTGGAGTTGACGTTGATGCTGATCCGAGTTAATCATGTTTTTTTTAAATAAAAATATAATAATCGTTATTGCAACAAGTAGGCTAACATTAACACTGCAATGTAGTTACTGTGAAACGCCCCGAGTCGCCACATTCCGGCACCTGTTCGAGTACACAGAGAGAGAATTCTTTCGGGACTTGTGGGAAGAAACCAGAGCACCCGGAGGAAACCCCACAGACACGGGGAGAACACAGGTTTTGAGCCAGGGTGCTTTGATGCGAGGTTTCGGGGATATTATTAAAAACCCTGGGTTAAAACACATGCATGCAGTGTGTCTGGTAAAGCTGCAATCAAGGTGTTGTAAAGTGAGGTTATTACTGATCCTAACCAGTTACGTATTTACTTACAGATGGATAATGGAATATTGTTTATATTTGGACAGTTCCCTGGGGTGTAGATTATTTGAGGGATGATGTTGGCCCTAGCTAAACAGATCATGGGACACCTTAGTGGGATACAGATGATATAATTAATGGGAGAAGCCAGGTCTGTCTGCAGTTTTGGCAGTTTTGCCATAGGCTTTTAGTCTGACACGCCAAAAGGATTTTCAGGTTGTTCCTGAAAGAGTCTCTCTCCAAAGTTTCTAAACAGAGGACAGCAAATAAACCTATTCTGTCAACGTTTTAAGTGACATTTGAACTGTATTGGGGCTGCTTGTTTGGAATATTTATAGTGACGGTGTAGGGAATAAGTTAACGAACAAAGAACAAAGAAAAGTACAGCACAGGAACAGGCCCTTCGGCCCTCCAAGCCCGTGCCGACCATGCTGCCCGTCTAAACTGAAATCTCCTACACTTCCTGGGTCCGAATCCCTCTATTGAATGGTAGTACAGGCTCAAGGGCTAAATGGCCTACTCCCAATGTTTGTGACCTGCTTTCGATGGCATTCTAATGATATTGCTGCTCTTGCACAATGCACAAAAACGATATAGAGGCCCTAGAGCAGATGCAAAAAGGATTTACTGGAATGATAAGAGGACTGAGAGGTTATAACTATTGGGAAAGACTGACCAGGTTAGCATTCTTCTCTCTAGCGAAGAGAAGGTGGAGGGGTGATCTAGCGGGCAAATCCCACACTGGACTTACTGGGTGGGGATGATTATTGTCCCAGTGGTTCTCGAAGTACCATCTCCCCAATGAGGGGCACAGCTGTATGTAAACGGCACCGACCATGGTGAGACTCAGTAGGGATTCACCGGGAGTTGTAACTAACGTAACTGTAAATAAACCAAACTTCTTTATTCTTACTCAGTGTGGATTCCCAGTGTCGCGCAGCGGTGTTGCCCTGCTGCCTCATGGCGCCGAGGCCCCAGGTTTGATTCAGGCTCTGGGTGACTGTCCATGTGGAGTTTGCACATTCTCCCTGTGTATGCATGGGTTTCGCCCCCACAACCCAAAAATATGCAGAGTAGGTGAATTGGCCTATCCAATTTGCCCCTTAATTGGAAAAAAATAATTGGGTACTCTAAATTTTTTAAAAAATTATTATTATCCCTTCAACATCACTGGGTTGAACTATTGGAACACCTTCCCTTACCCTATCCTAAAAACACTATTGACTCAAAGATTGCAGTGAGCCAAGAGATAAAACCTTTAATTTCAGGGCAATGAAAATCTGGAGGAAATAATGCCGACATCCCGAGAATAAATGTAATGAAAAGCACAACACAATACTGTACCGAGATTAGTTATATCTGCAGATGTGTCTGCAACTCAGCACATGATGTGATCACTTGTTTGGTCATGGGGTAAGTCTCTCTTGCCCCCTAACCAACCCCTTTTCTGAAACCCATACACAGGAGCAAGAATGAATAATTGAGACAAGCCATTACATTCCCTATGAAGTATATATTTTGGCAGCCAAGGTTTTAGTAGTAACTAAAAGCTGACTCATGCTATGGTCCCGAATACAATATACTCCGTATGCTTCCTCCGCTGCCTGTCTCTATGTATTTACATTGTGTATTTATCGTATGTCCTATATTTTTTTCATGTATGGAATGATCTGCCTGGACTGTGCTCAGAACAATACTTTTCACTGTACCTAGCTACACATGACAATAAATGAAATCTAAATCTTGGCATCATCTGTGGGTTATGTTCGTGGGGTGGCAAAAAGATTGGGGAGTGGCAGGTGGAGTGGAAAGGGCCATTTAAGCTTTCTGGCTACCCTGGATTCTCAATCAACATTAAAGCAGTGTTCTTATTAATTTTTTGTTGATGCGAATGGAACTTGGTATTCATTTCTCTACCAAAGAGCACTAAGAACAGCCCTTTCAAATCTCTCCAACAAAATTCAAACAGGGCAGCCAATGATTAGGAAATGAAAACTCAGCCAGCACTGAGTTTCCTGGACTGGGGAGATGCTGGGCTTTGGGGTGCTTGTGGGACTATGTACCGCACGTTACACACACAGCAAGGTTTTATGCCTTGTTTTAACTTCAGATTTGTTTCTTGGCCTTCTGGCTAAGATTGAGCGCGTGATCAGGTGTTCTTGTCAGCTTGAATCCAGTATGTCCCTTTTGTGCACATCATGAATTGAATTCAATTTGAATTTGACTTGGATTTTGGAGCAAGCAACGAGTTGGATTAAGGGCTTGTCCTGTCCATCCTGCGCTTTGGCTTTGGAGCTGAAAAAATAATGCATTTTTTTGAAGTTCAGATTTGTCCCAGTGACTTTATGTAGGTTTAAACCCGTTGAGCATTAATGTGTCTGTCATGTGGGTATGACACATCTTTGCCTCAGGATCAGTCTCCGGATGGATCTCTGCTGCTGTCAAAACTGAATTAAACATGAATTGAAGAATGTAATGCAAACAGGAGGACCTCGAACCTCAAGTCATGTTGGAATTCATTAAACATACAGTTCAAAAGGTACATTAGAAATCTCCAAATGCATGGTATTGTCTGCTCAAAATGCAACCAGAATACATCATTGAAATGTATTAAATGTGTTATGACTGAAATAAATAATGCAAAAACATAAAAGTCGCAAACTAATTCTTGCGATTGAACTTTATAGAGTCTTATGAAATTAGCTATGTTGCTAGAAGACTATAATACTTTGTGATAAATTAAAGCTGTTGATGGTCACAGCCACAGTATACAAAGAAGCTGTTGGTCCCTTGTTTTAAAAAAAAATTTAGAGTACCCAATTCATTTTTTCCAATTCGGGGGCAATTTTGCGTGGCCGATCCACCTAGCCTGCACACCTTTGGGTTGTGGGGGTGAAACCCACGCAGACATAGGGAGAATGTGCAAACCCCGCACGGACAGTGACCCGGTGCTGGGATCGAACCTGGGACTTTGACACCATGAGGCAGCAGTGCTAACCACTGCGCCACCGTGCTGCCCTGTTGGTCCCTTGTTAAAGACTTCATCCTCTGGGCATTTCTCACTTTGCTTATTTTGCCTAATCTTCTGTTTCCAATGATAGCTATTTTAACTTTAATTTTCAGCAGCCTGATGGTTTTTACTGCTTTATAACATAGCAATCAGACTGAAATATTCATACACACTTTCTTTTGTGACATCATATCAACATCCTTCCATAAAAGTTTTTCCATTATTCATTTTGATCATAAATATTTAATACATTTTAATAATAGATTCTGTGTGTACTTGTGAACTGCAAAATACTGTTCACCTGGGAATTTCTACTGCGCGTTTTACAGGATGTGGACATCACTGTTATGGTCAGCATTTATTGCCCATTCTTAATTGCTCTTGCGAAAGCAGTGGTGAGTCCCCTTCTTGAATTCAACTGAGTAGCTTTTCTCGGTCATTTCAGTGAGTAGCTGTGACTTAACCACATTGCGGTGAGTTTGGGATCACATGCAAGTCAGACCAGGAAAAGACAGGACGTTTATTTCCTTAAGGATCTTAGTGAGCCAAATGGGTTGTTATATAATGTATATATAATAATCTTTATTATTGTCACAAGTAGGCTTACATTAACATTGCAATGAAGTTACTGTGAAAAGCCCCTAGTCGCCACATTCCGGCGCCTGTTCGGATACACAGAGGGAGAATTCAGAATGTCCAAATTTCCAAACAGCACGTCTTGCGGGACTTGTATATTCCCTCACTGCCTTGGTTCAGTAACATAATGACTTTGCTGTCATACCTGTATTTCTAGCTTTTTATTTATATGTTTAGCAAGCCACGCTGGAACGTTTTAAAGTTATGCATAAGTTTCCAATCATACATCTAGGTCAATCAGAGGGGCGGGTTTAGCACAGGGCTAAATAGCTGGCTTTTAAAGCAGACCAAGGCAGGCCAGCAGCAAGGTTCAATTCCCGTACCAGCCTCCCCGGACAGGCGCCGGAATGTGGCGACTAGGGGCTTTTCACAGTAACTTCATTTGAAGCCTACTTGTGACAATAAGCGATTTTCATTTTGTTTCATTATTTGCTCCTCCATAACATTGCCCAACTCCTGCATCAGCTCAACTGCTGCTGAATCCCTCATCCAAGCATTTTTTGCCTTCTGATTTGACATGTGAGGGAACACCATCTTAGCCTATTGCTAAACTGATCAGGTGCAGAAAGGTATAGATAGATTGAGCTGAGAATAAATCAAAGAAAACAATGAAAATGGGTTTCCGGTGACGGTGATGTGCTGATCATTTGGCTCTCCTCCGATTCAGGACAGAAAAACATACTTTAAATTTTGTCCAAATTTCAAAGAAAAAGAAACCCCTCAACAATTAAAGGAAGGTAACCAAAGATGTCAGTGAACAGGAACTCAAGGGGCCGAAGAGACGGCAGAAGCGGTGGAAAGAGCCGCGACCAGCAAGCTGACGGGAAAGTGGACCCACGAGGCGAAGGGAACCCCCCACCCCCCACACACCCACACACCCCACACACACACACATACACACACACACATACACACACACACAGACACACACACACACATACCTGGAGTTGGATGGGAAGAGCTTCCTGATGAAGGAGGCGATCAGGATAGAGATCTAGGTGTCGGTCAAGGTGGTGATAGCAGAGGCATTGAACACCGTGCAGAAGGCTGGGTGGGGCTGGGGGAAAAAGTGGCAACTCAGGAGAGAACGATCCTCGACCTGGAAAAGGCCTCGATGGACCAGAGCGACAGAACTGTCGCCCTGGAGACGGATGTAAAAAGATTGGTGGCAGCCCAGGGGAACCTGAGGGGAAAAGCCGAAGACCAGGAGAACAGGTCCCAACGACAAAACATAAGGATCATGGGCCCCCCGGAAGACATTGAGGCCAAAGACCCGACCGACTACGTTGCCCAAATGCTGGGCAACGTAGTTGGGAGAGTCAGCTTCCCCAAACCCCCAGAGCTCGACAGAGCGTACAGGTCGCTTCAAGGCACATGCAGATAAGGAAAGGAGGGCGGAATATGAACGAGATAGTGGAGGTTGATAGGGAGTACTCGAGGGCGCGCCCACCATGATGGAATTGGCGACGAGGAAAAAACTACAGGGGCAATTTGATTGGTTGATGACGGGGGTGGCGTTAGGACAGCTGCGTACGACAAAGGGGGTAGAGTGCGAATACGAGGAGAAGGCAAGTCAAATGTTAGCGCATCGGCTACTGAGGCAGGCCGCGTCCAGGGGAATATTGAAGATACGGACTGGAGCAGGGGATGTGGTGTTGGATTTGGGGAAGAAAAATGAGCTGTTTAGGGATTACTCTCAGGAGCTGCACAGAGTGGAAACGGGGGGTGAAGAGGGGACATGGGAAGGTTCTTAGACGAACTGGAGTTTCCACAGTTGGAGGAAGGGAAGAGGCAGATGCTAGAGGAGCCTTGGGGCTGACGGAGATATTCGACAGTATGAGGGGTATAAAGTCGGGGAAGGCCCCGGGACCTGATGGTTACGTGGTGGAATTCTATAAGGAATGTGTGAAGGACCTGGCACCACAACTCTTGGGGGTGTTTAATGAGGTGATGGAGAAGGGGGAGCTGCCGGATTCAACGATGCAGGCAACGATCACACTAATAGCAGAAAAATGGAAGGTCCCATTGGAATGTGGGTTGTATAGGCCCATATCGCTGTTAAATATGGATGTGAAAGTATTGGCTAAGTTGGTGGCAGGAATGATGGAAGGTTATGTCCCAGGGATAGTTGCGGAGGACCAAACAGGCTTTTGAAAGGGCAGGCAGCTTTCTAGTAATATAAGGTGGTTGTTAAACATGATCATGGCCCCATCGAGAGCCCAGGTGCCGGAGATAGTGATGTCCATGGACGCGGAGAAGGCATTTGACTGGGTGGAGTGGCGGTACGAGTTTGAGGTCCTGGGAAGGTTCGGGTTTGGGCCAAAGTTTGAGGCATGGGTGCGTTATTATATATGGCACCAATGGCGAGTGGGCGGATCAATGACATGAGTTCACGGAACTTTGAACTGCATAAAAGGAACATGGCATGGGGTGCTCGCTGTCGCTGTTTGCACTGGCTGTAGTGCCTCTGGCAATGGTTTTTAGGGGATCGGCAGAGTGGCGCAGAGATTATGAGGGGATGGAGGGAGCACCGGGTGTTGTTAAACGTGGGCCACCTACTATTGCATGTTTTGGAACTGCTGGAGAGCATTGAGAGGATCATGGGCCTGTTGGGGAAGTTGGGGTGTTCCCGGGATAGAAGTTAAATGTAGGGAAAAGCATAGTGTTCCCGTTGAATGAGTTGGGTTGGTGAATGAGTCCTGCCACAACCAGCCATGAATAGTGATGCACCATGAAACAACTCACTGGAGGAGGAGGCTCTGCAAATTACCCCATCCTCGATGATGGAGGAGTCAGCATATCTGTGTAAAAGACAAGGCTGAAGCATTTGCAACAATCTTCAGCCAGAAGTGCTGATGGATGATCCATCGCTGCCTCCTCTGGAGGTCTCAACATCACAATGTCAGTCTTCATCCAATTTGATTCGCTCCATGTGACATCACGAAATGGCTGAAGGCAATGAATACTGCAAAGGCTATGGGTCCTGACAAAATTCCGGCAATAGTACTGATTTAGCGCCTTGCCTATGAAGGGAGTGACCATGCTAATGACCTTCCACAGGTTCCACAGTAATGAGAAGATGTGAGACCCCAAGTTGGGAGAAGTCTTCACATGTAGTCCTGTTGGCCATCAGTCCGAGAGTCACTGAAGTCGTCCCTAGCCTTATGTGTCATGTGGACCATACCATCACCTGGATGTCCTTCCTCCCCCTCCGCGGGTTGATCTTTGCTGCCCTCCTCAACATCCTCCTCATACAAGGAGATGTAGCGCTCCTCCTGGTCCAGCTCCTCTCCCCGCTGCGGTGCCAGGTTGTGCAGAGTGCAGCAGACCACAGTTGCTTCACAGCTCCAGGGTCCCAGATTCCCGGCTGGGTCACTGTCTGTGCGGAGTCTGCATGTTCTCCCCATGTCTGCGTGGGTTTCCTCCCGGTGCTCCGGTTTCCTCCCACAGTCCAAAGATGTGCAGGTTAGGTGGATTGGCCGTGCCAAATTGCCCTTAGGTTAGGTGGGGTTACTGGTTTATGGGGATAGGGTGGAGGTGTCGGCTTAAGTGGGGTGCTCTTTCCAAGAGCTGGTGTAGACTCGATGGGCCAAATGGCCCCTTTTTGCACTGTAAATTCTATGACACAGGACACACTCTAGGGACTGTATTGACGGTCTACTCCGACCAGCCCAGGCACTGCAACCACATCTTGAACAGTTTAATCACCTGCTCAACCAATGCACGCCTTGACGCATGTGCCGTGTTATAGCGAGTGTTGTTTGTGGCTTCCGCACTGGCATAACCATCTACCTCCTGAGTCCTTTGTCCCCGAGGAGCCATCTCCCCAGCTGCTACGCTCCTTCAAAAACGGCTGAAATCTGCGCGACGCCCGGTGTAACTATCATGGACCCTCCCCGAGAAACAGGCACACACATGTATGATGTGCATAGTCACAGATGAGCTAGACGTTGAGGCAGTGGTATCCTTTGCGGTTCAGAAATTCGCCCCATGCCGCCATGGGGACCCTGCTCCCTCCTCTGCAGGGCGCTGGACATGGCCACATGCAGGGGTATGTTAATGTTGCTGTGACTGATTGGTTGCAATCAAAAGCATTGCCAGCTTGACTAGCCCCATGATTCTCCAGAATGAAAAGCTAGAAGGAAGAGAATGTCAAAGTGAGCGATAAGTAGTTCTGACAATGCAGTTGCAGAGGGAGGAGCCAAGTCCTAGGTTTTGGAGTATGGATGTGAGCTTGGCTGGGATTATGGTGTTGAAGGCGGAGCTGTAGTCAATGAATAGAAGTCTGATGTAGGTGTCTGAGTGTAGGACCAGGGCGATGGTGTCTGCTGTGGAAAGATTGTGGTGGTATGCAAATTGCAATGGATCAGTGCATTCTGGGAGTATGGAGTTGATGTGCCTCATGACCAACCTCTTGAAGCCCTTCATAATGACAGACGTCAAGGCCACTGGACGGTAGTCGTTGAGACATTTGCCTGATTGTTCTCTGGTACCGAAGGAGGTGGGAACTTCGGAATGGAGTAGGGAGAGATTGAAGAGGTCTGTGCACACACCCACCAGTTTGTCCGCACAGGTTCTGAGTGCACGACCAGGCACTCCGTTAGCACCCATTGCTTTCCGTGGGTTCACTTTCAAGAAGGCCGATCTGACTTCTGAGGTTGTGACTTTAGGTCTGATTATGTCCGGTTATGGGTATGGTCTTCATATTCCACAAGGCTGCAAAAAGGGCAGACATCTTGGGAATCCATTAACCGATGCAACAAAATGAGTCCAAAGGGTTAAAAAGTGGCTGTTAATCAGTGGCACATTCATGAATTGCAATGCTGACTAAATTGGCACAATTGATTCATCAAGGTTAGGAGGGGTTATTGGGTTACGGGGATAGAGTGGAAGTGAGAGTTTAAGTGGGTGGGTGCACACTCGATGGGCCAAATGACCTCCTCCTGCACTGTATGTTCTATGTTCTTTGTTCTGTTGCTCGTTCTGGTGAGTGTGCTTTACACTCAATTGGCTCTGTTTTATTCCTTAGCTCTAGAGTCGCCAGGTATCTTTATGATACCGCCACGAGGTTCAAGTTCAAGTTCAGATCAATGACTCAATACACCAGTTAGTAAGGTTCAATCAAACACATTTATTATTTACACAGTAAATCGATACTCATGCAACTAATACTAGCGGACTAAACTATTCCTACCACTATAAGCCAATACTTATCTTTGATAAGGGAACCCACTGGATCAGAGAACAATGGCCTCTTGTTCTGTCCTGAGACTGCAGGCTTCCCAGTTGATACGGGCTAAGGGGTCAGGAGTGTCTATTCTCATAGTGAGCGTTGGTTGGACACTTACTTGTCGGTGTAGCTGTTGGCCAGGCCGCTCCTTTTCACGTTCAAGTTCTTAGAGAGCTGCTGCAAAGGTGTTCTGCTGGGAGGGCCGGCTAAGAGAGCGAGCTAAACTTGGGACCTGACTTTTATGCTGAGTGCTCACCTTCAATATCCTCTTTGCATTTCCTGATTCTCGCCATATTTTCCGCCCACATCGGCACTCACACTGACGGCGAATGCAGGCTGAAATTCTGCCCAATGAGTTGATGTTGCCCTAGAATTTGAAAGCTGTCTGAAATTTTGGAAAACTGTAGTCTTGAACAAATGAAGATCTCTTCTCCAAGGAAAACAGTGCCAACTTTTCCAATCTGAAGTTTCTCAACTCTCGGACCATTCTTGTGAATCTTTCTGAACCCCCTCGACTGCCTTCACATCATTCCAAACATTTTTGGGGGGGGGGGTGTGGATATCGCTGGCTGGGCCAACATTCACTGCCCATCCCATTGCCTTTGAACTGAGTGGCTTGCTAGGGCATTTCAGAGGGTGTTTGAAGAGTCAACGGCATAGTGTTATCCATCCAACGTATCGTCATTTCACTTACCCGGGGTGGTGAACCCCAAGGAGCTCTCGCTCCTGGTCCAAAGCGCTCAGGCAGCTGAGTGCGACCTGCTCCGCGGACAGTGGCAGGTGGGCGTTTGATTGGGGCGGTACCAACAGGCACACCATAACGCAGGTGTCCGAAGGTGAGCTCAGGGAGGACAGAAACTTACCGTCAAGCAGAGGGCAAAATGTTGTGCCCAGAACTGAATTCAAGACACCAGTTGAGACTGACCCAGCGTTTTATACAGGCTTATCATACCTTGTTTGTTTTTCTACTGTATGCCCCCGTAATAAGCTCAGAATGTTGAGTGCTTCATTAATCACCCACTCAACCTCGACTGTCACTGTCAATGATTTTTTGCACATATACGTTGTGGTTGCTCTACTCCTTCAATCCTTACGGAACTGTACCCGTTAGTTTATTTCATTTTATCTCCGCATGTTTTCTACCAAATGAATTATTTCACACATCAGTGCATTAAATTTTCTCTGCCAGTTGCCTTTGCCGACACATTCAATCAAACTTTCTCTGTCCTTTTGAATTTTTAGATTATCCTCCTCATGGTTCACAGTACAAGTTTTGTATCATCCACAAATTTTGAAATTGTGCCCCGTCCACCAAAATCCATGTCATTAATATATATCAGGAAGAGCAGGCGTCCCAACACTAACCCCTGGGGAAGTCCACTAGAAACCTTCATCCAGCACCAAAAACATTATTTTTTAAAAATGTTTTTTATTGGGTTTTTTGTACATGGTATATTTGCAGGTGTACACAAAGAGAAACCAAAAAGATAGATCACGAAAACACGACATAAATAAAAAACCAAGGAGTGGGAAATTAAAAACTGGGGAAGTGAATATATATATAGAAGCAACCAAGAGACAATTACATTATACATGTCTTTGTCGGGGGTGGGGGGCTGTCTTCCCCACATTTCTTCACTTTAAAAAAAAAAGAATATACATACTGCACAAGCAAAACCAAACTGGATGGGTGGGCTGCCTGTGCGGCCCCCCGGTGATGCTTACTTCCCTTGGTCGGCTTTCACTGTTGTGTGTTTGCCTCTGCCTTGGCCGTCCATTGTTCCTTCCTTCTGTGCTCTCTTACTCTCTGTTGCCCTGCTGTGTTCGTTGTGGTCTCCCTCCTGTGCTCTCTTACTCTCTGTTGCCCTGCTGTGTTCGTTGTGGTCTCCCTCCTGTGCTCTCCTTCCAGTTTGTGTTCCCTCATCTTCCTCCCCTCTGGCTCCCCACTGTTATTTTTTGCCCCCTGTCCTTCCTTCTGTCCTGCCCGCTCCCTTCCCTACCCCCCTTCCCCCCCCTCCCTCTCTGCTGCGCCCCTTTCGTTTCAGCTGTGCTTGGCTACCCCCTCTCGAATTGTGTACCCCCGCCCTCCCCCGGGTCCTTCCACCCTTCCTCTCTTTTCTCATGGCTAGGCTACTATCCCTAGCTCTTGGCTACTTGGTTAATTATTTGTTTGTTCGTTGGCCACCAACAGGTCCCGGAACAGTTGGGTGAATGGCTCCCATATCCTGAGGAAGCCATCTACCGACCCACAGATGGCGAAGTTGATTTTCTCCATTTGGAGAAATTCCGATATGTCGGACAGCCAGTCTGCAGCTTTGGGTGATGCTGCTTTCTTTTTGACAAGGCCTACAATATCTTTCATTATCCAAGGATCCCGAAATGTGCCATATTTATCCTTCTTCTGCACAGGAACATGCCGGTCCTGAATTCCTTTCAACTGTCATTTGAAAGCCTCTCACATGTCAGATGTTGATTTACCCTCAAACATCCGCCCCCATTCTAGGTTCTTCAGTTCCTGCCTATTTTGTTATAATTAGCCTTCCCCCAATTTAGCACATTCACCCGAGGACCACTCTTATCCTTGTCCACCAGCACTTTAAAACTTACTGAATTGTGATCACTGTTCCCGAAATGCTCCCCTACTGAAACTTCTACCACCTGGCCGGGCTCATTCCCCAATACCAGGTCCAGTACAGCCCCTTCCCTAGTTGGACTATTTACATATTGTTTTAAGAAGCTCTCCTGGATGTTCCTTACAAACTCTGCCCCGTCCAAGCCCCGAGCATTAAGTGAGTCTCAGTTAATATTGGGGAAGTTAAAGTCTCCCATCACAACAACCCTGTTGTTTTTACTCCTGGTGAATCAATCTGGCGAACCTCCTCTGAACTGCCTCCAATGCCACCACATCCTCCCTCAAATAAGGAGACCAAAACTGGACACAATACTCCAGATGTGGCCTCGCCAACACCCTAGACAATTGCACCAATACTTCTCTACTTATACTCCAGTCCTTTTGCAATAAATGCGAACATTCCATTTGTCTATTTTATTACATGCTGTATCTACGTACAGACATTTGTGATTCATGAACAAAGACACCCAGATCACTCTGCCCAGACACATCTTGAATCTGCTTTCCAGTTAGATGACTTGTCTTTCTATATTTTCGTAAAAATGGATAACCTCACACTTATCTATATTAAACTCCGGAATCTCCCAGCCTATCTGTATCCGTCTGTAAAACCTTCTCTTCACTGCCTGTTTTCCCACTTATTTTAGCATCATCTGCAAATGTTGCTATGTTACACTCTGTCCCTGCTTTCAGATCATTTCTATAGATTGGAAACAGTTGAGGTCCGAGGACTGAGCCCTGTGGCACCCCATTAGTTACAGCTCGCACCTTGTCAAACACCTTCTGCAAGTCTAGATATATGCGTTTGGGGGGGGGCGTGGCAGGAAAAAGGTGGGAGGGAACACCAACCAGGCAAGACAGAGGAGCGAGGAGTACGATCACAACAACAGCAACAAGGTAGCCCAGGTAGCACCAAACACACCCTCGGTATGTTTTAATACCAGAAGCAACATAGAACGTACAGTGCACAAGGAGGCCATTTGGCCCATCGAGTCTGCACCGACCCACTTAAGCCCTCACTTCCACCCTATCCCCGTAACCCAATAACCCCTCCTAACCTTTTTGGTCACTAACGGCAATTTATCACGGCCAGTCCACCTAACCTGCCCGTCTTTGGACTGTAGGAGGAAACCCACGCAGACACAGGGAGAACATGCAGACTCAGCAGTCAGTGACCCAGCGGGGAATTGAACCTGGGACCCTGGCACTGTGAAGCCACAGTGCTATCCACATGTGCTACCGTGCTGCCCCAAACATGTATAAAATCAGTACGGCGCGGTTGTAGCAACTGATCACTGGCAGCCCAAAGTGAGGGCCCCACATCTGTGCACATGGCACCTTTGTGTACATACCTGTTTATTTTCACAGTAACTTCACAGCAGTAAGCATACTTGTGCCAATAATAAAAATTATATTACAATTTTTTTTCCATTCTGCCTCATATACCCACTCTGCAAATATCTCTATCACTGTCGGATGTTCCTTGCAATGTTATTGTATTATAAATGCGAAACCAATAAAAATATTTTTAAAACAATATATTTTATTCTGTGGCCCTGTTTAATTCTGGCCCTTGATTTCTCTCCTATCACGTTTTGTATTCCCTTTCCTGTCCTTTTTGTCTGTGTTTCACACCCCAGCACCTCCTACTCCTTGCATAGTTTCCCATCCTCCTGCCATTTTAGTTTAAACCCTCCCCAACCACTCTAGCAAATGCACCGCTTAGAACATCCGTCTCGGTTCTGCCCAGGCGTAACCCATCCAGTTTCATAGAACATAGAACATTACAGCGCAGTACAGGCCCTTCGGCCCTCGATGTTGCGCCGACCTGTGAAACCACTCTAAAGCCCATCTACACTATTCCCTTATCATCCATATGCCTATCCAATGACCATTTAAATGTCCTTAATGTTGGTGAATCCACGATTGTTGCAGGCAGGGCATTCCACGCCCTTACTACTCTCTGAGTAAAGAACCTACCTCTGACATCTGTCCTATATCTATCTCCCCTCAATTTAAAGCTTTGTCCCCTCGTGCTAGCCATCACCATCCGAGGAAAAAGGCTCTCACTGTCCACCCTATCTAACCCTCTGATCATCTTGTATGCCTCAATTAAGTCCCCTCATAACCTTCTTCTCTCTAACGAAAACAGCCTTAAGTCCCTGAGCCTTTCCTCATAAGGGCCGGGATTCTCCCCTACCCAGAGGGGCGGGGGGTCCCGGCGTTGAGGGGTGGTGAGCACCACTCCGGCGTCGGTCCTCCCCAAAGGTGCGGAGAAGGGGCTAGGGCTAGGCCCGCGCCGGAGTGGTTTCCGTTCCGCCGGCCGGCGCGAACGGCCTTTGGCGCCATGCCAGCCGGGGCCGAAAGGCTTTCGCCGGCCGGCGGAAGTCCGCAAATGCGGAGCGTCAGTGGCTGCTGACGTCATCCCAGTGCATGCGCAGGGGAGGGGGTCTCTTCCGCGTCTGCCCTGGCGGAGACCGTGGCGGAGGCGGAAAAAAAAGAGTGCTCCCACTGCACAGGCCCGCCGGCCGATCGGTAGGCCCTGATCGCGGGCAAGGCCACCATGGGGGCACCCCCCGGGGCCAGATCGCCCTGTGCCCCCCCCAGGACCCCGGCACCCGCCCGCGCTGCCATTCTCGCCAGCACCAGACGTGCTTTGATTCCCGCCGGCGGGAGAGACCTGTCAGCGGCGGGACTTCGGCCCATCGCGGGCCGGAGAATCGCCGCGGGGGGCCTGCCGACCGGCGCGGCGCGATTCCCGCCCCCGCCGATTCCCGCCCCCGCCGATTCCCGGGTGGTGGAGAATTCGGGCCACGTGGGGGCGGGATTGATGCCGGCCCAGGGCTATTCCGCCCCAGATCTTCCCTCCATACCGGGCAACATCCTGGTAAATCTCGTCTGCACCCTTTCCAATGCTTCCCATCATTCCTATAATGTGGCGACCAGAACTGTACGCAATACTCCAAATGCGGCCGAACCAGAGTTTTGTACAACTGCAACATGACCTCATGGCTCCGAAACTCAATCCCTCTACCAATAAAAGCTAACACACCGTACGCCTTCTTAACAACCCTCTCAACCTGGGTGGCAACTTTCAGGGATCTATGTACATGGACACCGAGATCTCTCTGCTCGTCCACACTACCAAGAATCTTACCATTAGCCCAGTACTCTGTCTTCCTGTTATTCCTTCCAAAATGAATCACCTCACCCTTTTCTGCATTAAACTCCATTTGCCACTTCTCAGCCCAGCTCTGCAGCTTATCTATGTCCCTCTGTAACCTGCAACATCCTTCCACACTGTCCACAACTCCACCGACTTTAGTGTCATCTGCAAATTTACTCACCCATCCCTCTGTGCCCTCCTCCAGGTCATTTATAAAAATGACAAAACAGCAACGGCCCCAAAACTGATCCTTGTGGCACACCACTAGTAACTGGACTCCAGTCTGAACATTTCCCATCAAACACCACCCTCTGTCTTCTTCCAGCTAGCCAATTTCTGATCCAAACTGCTAAATCACCCTGAATCCCATGCCTCTGTATTTCCCCCCTACCGTGGGGAACCTTATTAAACGCTTTACTGAAATCCATATAAAATTAAGCTTGAACACTAAAATCCATAAAATGTCGTCAGAGACCCAAAATTACCATCAACGTGCAAAAAATGGGCACACAGCACTGATTGCTGGAGTAAAAGCTCAAGAGTGCAAGAATTTTGGTCAAAAAGGGCTCAATAAAACGTGTGTGTGCTATCTTTCTCCAACAAGCTTCAAACAAGAATTCTAAAAAGCAAGAACGGTAGCACGGGCAGCACGGTAGCATGGTGGTTCGCATAAATGCTTCACAGCTCCAGGGTCCCAGGTTCAATTCCCGGCTGGGTCACTGTCTGTGTGGAGTCTACACGTCCTCCCCGTCTGTGCGGGTTTCCTCCGGGTGCTCCGGTTTCCTCCCACAGTCCAAAGATGTGTGGGTTAGGTGGATTGGCCATGCTAAATTGCCCATAGTGTCCTAAAAAGTAAGGTTAAGGGGTGGGGGGTTGTTGGGTTACGGGTATAGGGTGGATACGTGGGTTTGAGTAGGGTGATCATGGCTCGGCACAACATCGAGGGCCGAAGGGCCTGTTCTGTGCTGTACTGTTCTATGTTCTATGAACCAAATACATAAAGAAAAATCAGATAGTTTTTTGGAAGTTGCATTTCAGAAGCATGAGGGTGAATGCAGTGAGAATGAAACCTGGAGGGGAGAGATGCACTGTCTGTTGGAGGCACACCACAATCTGGAGAATACACCTCAGAGGCTGTGCCATAAGATTCAGGTATGAGGCCCTGCTATGCAGCCTGGAGGGACGGCAGTTAGCAACTAAAACAAAACAGATCGACTGTCTGGGACAAGAACAAAGAACTCTACCTCCAAAGTGAAGGCTCTGAACAACCAACTGAATCAGGTTTTGTGACATGAGAACAGGGCGAACTTCATGTTTTCATAAACGTCCAGAAGCATTGGCAAGAAACTATACCACCAGTGAGAAGTGAATACCTGCCATTGTATTAGGACAGACAGAACCGGTCTCCTACACTGTCCAACTTGGGATGATGTTGTGTGGAGAAGACACATTGATCACCTTTTAACAGATAGAACAAGGTTGCCAGAGACAGAGTCAACTGAGAGTCCCTAACAAACTGTGTCAAGTGAAGACCTGTAAATAAATAATCTTTATTGTCACAAATGGCTTATATTAACATTGCAATGAAGTTACTGTGAAAAGTCCCTAGTCACCACATTCCGGCGCCTGTTTGGGTACACAGAGGGAGAATTCAGAATTCTTAGCCGGTACAGGAATTGAACCCGGGCTGCTGGCCTTGTTCTGCATCACAAACCAGCTGTCTAGCCCACTGAGCTAAACCAGCCCCCATACACACCTGAAAACTTGACAATACCAGAAACAACTGTCGAGGGCATTTCAATACCGAGTCAACCTCCAAACATCAACTCCAGTTGAGGCAACAACGAACAGTGTCCAAACTACACCAGAGATTACAGTCAACATGAAAAAGCAGGTGCCTGAGGCTCTCTGACAACCACACAGGAATCAACATCCTCTAAAACGTCTAACTTATTGATTGTTGTGTTTGTTAATTGTTCATGCTGTGAATTTTGATTGTTAATGTGATATAATAATCTTTACTGTCACAAGTAGGCTTACATTAACTGCAATGGAGTTTCTGTGAAAAGCTCCTAGTCGCCACATTCCGGTGTCTGTTCGTGTACACAGAGGGAGAATTCAGAATGTCCAATTCCCCTAACAACACGTCTTTCGGGACTTGTGGGAGGAAACCGGAGCACCCGGAGGAAACCCACGCAGACACGGGGAGAACGTGCAGACTCCGCACAGTGACCCAGCGGGGAATCGAACCTGACACCCTGGCGCTGTGAAGCAACAGTGCTAACCACTTTGCTACGTCTCATTGCAGGAAACTCTGATATAAAGGGGGAGGAAAGCATTGTGCATCCATGTTGTTCCTATTTGGAACAAAGTCGCTTCAAGAGTTTGATTATGTGATGTACAGATGATGTCATTGGCAGTTTGGGCAGGCTAACCAGTCTGTTCTTGCAGCCTGACAGAAAGCACCTTTCCAATAAAGTTCTTGTTGTTTGTACCTTTGTGCTCTGTAAGCCTATCCTTTGAAAATGCCACATCTTTGTTTTTCACTCTTTGCAAACCATTCCTCAGTCAGGATTACAGACTTACAATTGATTTTTGGTTCCTCCCTCAGGGCACTAATTGGCCTGTGGTAACTCATTTACCAAATTGCACTTCAAGGACTTGTATATTAAATAAATCAATTTCTCTCTCTCTCGGTCCTGATGGCCGTTGTTATTGTGGGAAATGAAGTTCAACAGTACATAGCTCTGCTGTAAATCCAATATTAAGCCTCAGTATATCAGCATGTGAAAGTTCACTTTCCTTGTCAAAAATCCATTGACTGCAATTTAGTGCAGGTTTTAAAATATTTAAAAATAAGTAAATCATCACCTCTACAAAAATAATAATGTGAATGTCAGACAAATGCTTCAGCATTCACTCGCTGCTATCACATAGTGTCTTTACTGGACCAATGTTCCTTCTATTATTACCAATGTTTATAGATCCTTGAGTTGACATATTTACGTGGGCGTTGCTCACTGGAATAGTTCAAACAATTTTGTTTTCATGGAATGGAAGATTAAGTGAAAGATTGCTTTGATTTATGATAACATGACACTGATTGTTGCTAATTCCTCCGTGTGCTACACTTGCAGTGATGTTTGCATCAAACTGCTGAAAACTGACACCAAAATCTGCCTCTGAGAGAGGGAGTTAAGGGAAATAAGTGAATTTGCTTTCAGATTGACTTATTCCAGGAAACCTAAATCATTCACAGCACCCTCTATATTTTAAGAAGCATCATAATTAAACACAGCAGAACAAAAATATTCAACATTATTAAAACATTGTAGTATGAGGCATGTAACTTGCATATTAAAAGCCATTTCTGTTGTGTTTATTTTAATTCGGATACTACATCTTGACAAACACATGGATAGTAGGATGGATATAGAGGGATACGGCACAAGGAAGTGCTGAGGGTTTTGCCAAGGGTGGTAGTATCATGACCAGTACAGGCTTGGAGGGCCGAAGGGCCTGTTCCTGTGCTGTATTGTTCTATGTTCCTTGTTATGAGGCATGTAACTTGCATATAAAAGTCTTTTTTGTTGCATTTATTTGATTTCAGATACTACAGAGTAATTCCTTAAAACCTGGGGAAACAATTTGCATCACTTTGGTTTCAATTGTAAGCTTAGAAAATTCTTGTCCCTCGATTTTTTGCTCCTCGAGTCTGTTCTGTAATTCAGTAAGATCATGGATGATCTGTGACCCTGCTCCATATAACTACTCATGCCCTATAACCCTTAAGTCCTTTGGTTTACAAAAGTGCTAAATTGTCATTTGCAGCAGACAGTTCCAACCAAGCTTTCCAGGTCCAACTTCACTCTCCCAAGGCCTTATTTTAATTTTTAGGCTGTATCCCCTCGTTTTAGATTCTCCAAAGAGCAGAAATAGGGTCTATCTACTCCATCTGTTCTCTTTAACATCTCAGAAACATTGATCAAGTTGCCCATGGTCTTCGAAATTCCCAGAAATATAAACCTAGTTTGTGAAGCAGTTCTACAGCAGCTGGATATCTTTCGTTCCAAGCTCTCCTCATGCACTGGGAGGTATTACAGTACCGTTACAAATGGAAGTAAAAGAATGAATGCCAAGCAGGAGGGAGATCTATGAAAGTCGGAGAGGTAGCAAAAGTGCAGTCTAAAGGGAGGATTTTGGAGGTTTTGAACAGTGGGGAAAGATTACTGGCATGGCAGAGAGATTCAGGAGAGGGTTACAAAAGTTAGTGGTGGAATTAATGGTGGCGTGAAAAGAGTAATCTGGTAACAGAAGAGAGAAGTGCACATAAGAACATAAGAACTAGGAACAGGAGTAGGCCATCTGGCCCCTCGAGCCTGCTCCGCCATTCAATGAGATCATGGCTGATCTTTTGTGGACTCAGCTCCACTTTCCGGCCCGAACACCATAACCCTTAATCCCTTTATTCTTCAAAAAAACTATCTATCTTTACCTTAAAAACATTTCATGAAGGAGCCTCAACTGCTTCACTGGGCAAGGAATTCCATAGATTCACAACCTTTTGGGTGAAGAAGTTCCTCCTAAACTCAGTCCTAAATCTACTTCCCCTTATTTTGAGGCTATGCCCCCTAGTTCTGCTTTCACCCGCCAGTGGAAACAACCTGCCCGCATCTATCCTATCTATTCCCTTCGTAATTTTATATGTTTCTATAAGATCCCCCCTCATCCTTCTAAATTCCAACGAGTACAGTCCCAGTCTACTCAACCTCTCCTTGTAATCCAACCCCTTCAGCTCTGGGATTAACCTAGTGAATCTCCTCTGCACACCCTCCAGTGCCAGTATGACCTTTCTCAAGTAAGGAGACCAAAACTGAACACAATGCTCCAGGTGTGGCCTCACTAACACCTTATACAATTGCAGCATAACCTCCCTAGTCTTAAACTCCATCCTTCTAGCAATGAAGGACTAAATTCCATTTGCCTTCTTAATCACCTGTTGCACCTGTAAACCAACTTTCTGTGACTCATGCACTAGCACACCCAGGTCTCTCTGCACAGCAGCATGCTTTAATATTTTATTGTTGAAATAATAATCCCGTTTGCCGTTATTCCTACCAAAATGCGTAACCTCACATATGGGACATAATGCTGGAAGAGATCACTTGTGTAACAAAAGGGAATTTATGTGAAGACAAAGATATTTACTGGGACAAGGAGGACCGTTTGCGATTGATGGAGTGTGCATGGGCTTGGACGATCTGAAGGACATGCACTTCATGGATGCATTTGAAAAGTTTGATTTGAGGTGGCTAAAGACACAAATCAGGCAATGGTGGGGCATAGCAGTGTTGAAATGGGAAAAAAACAGACTTGGTGTTGGAACTGATGGGCGATTGGAAATTCAGCTCAAGATCAAAGGGTGCAAGGAGTTTCTGGTCCTCCTGACACCATGGTATTTGGGAGAGATATTGATCGAATCAGTGCTCTACAAACTGAAAGAAAAATTGTATTTGTTAAATTATATACATGTTTCCTTTAGTAAAAGTAAACAACATTAACCATGATATCTATGTTAATTTCCTTAGACACTTACTATGTATGTGAGGCAGCTGTTGTGACGTCGACAAGTCAGTGATGCCTCTCTGACTTCCTCCCTATTAACTTGAAACCGAGTGGAAGCTGCGTACTACCAGGGTGAGTAGCTGTGCTCCAAAGATCTACAGTTTTCCTTGTCACTTTGATAGATGTCTAGTGGTGGAGGGAAACAAATGAGTTCACAGCAAAGAGGTATACAAGATTAGTAAATTCAGATTTTTGTTCTGCATTAAACCATTGTCTTATCTCTGCTGTTTGCTAGATTTTGCGCAAAGCTGTAGTGACTAATTCATTCTTGTTGTAGACATCAGACTTATATATAGGGTAGTGAGGAAGCATGATAAGATTCTATGGTCCAATGGTTTATTGATACAGGCAAGAACTGTATCTGATTTAAGGCTTTTCTCTTGTTCCCGTTGGGGAATTTCATTTGTACAGTTGAACTAGTCTGCTTGTGTGAAACGAGAATGTTTTTAGATAAATAATGTTTACTGAAGTTAAAATGAGCATTTTGCTGACCTAACATGGTTTCATAATCATTACAATTACTGCACATAACTTTCTGCTCACCCTCAGGTGTTACAAGTGTGTGGAATCAGAATTAGTGCTTGGCTGAAGTAAACACTGAAGAGATGAATGAATCAAAGTAGTTTTATTCAACAGCATTTTATATTTATACAGCACCTTTAATGTAATTAAACCTTCCAAGGTGCTTCACAAAAGCAATCAAATGGTTTATCCCCCCCCCCCCCCACCACCCCTCACCCCAAAGCTAACGATCTACGACTGCCAAATGTCAAAGCCAACACACTTAAATACAATTTTCATTATTGGAAAAATCGGCGTGTCTGAAATCCAGGGCAAATGGAAAATTCAGGTTGCATTTCAGGTTTGTGCTCTTCTTTATCACTGGAGGGCAACAGAATTGAATTGCGTTTATTGCCTGAGAGGCTTTTTTTCCCCCAATGCTTTTGTTCTTTTCAATTTGCTCAGTCATGGCAAGCTTTCCTCCTTCTTCTTCTTGGATACAACAATTTTGCTGACGCTGTGGTGACCCATCTTGTTGCTCTTGCTCTCCCCTTTAAACAGCACATTTCCAGTTTTACCCTCTGATTCTTTCTCTACTTTCCCTTGCTCCATTGTTGCCTCTCTTGCGTACGCAGGCTTCCTGGTTGCCAGCCTACTTGCACATTGTCAGGTTGAGTAGTTGTTGGCCTGCAGGCTTTAGGCTCACATCTGTCCACCCGGGGGCATCTCGGTTCGGACGGATATGTTTCATTGATAGCCTAGCTCAGGTTATCTAACACACATCAGGCTGGGAATCACAATTTAGTATAGTGGCATGCATTACTTTGATTGTTCTCCTATTGCATTAGTTTTCTTCTTCATGGAAGTTTACTTTTCAAAATGTGTTTACTTTGAGATGTTGCAGAAGACAAACTCAGAATATGAGTGATGTCAGTTTCATAAAATGCGTGCAGCTGCGCAAGGGCCCATCTGAAATGAATATTTTAAAGTTATTCCTGTGATAGTCGGGGTTTTGAGTAAAATATTTCCTGAGAGAGAGTTTTGCAGCACAGGAGGGGTGGCCATTTGCTGTTCTTTTCACAGCTGCAAAGGAAATGCGTAGAAATGTTTTTGACAGATCTTATCTGCATGCTGAATTTGTGGTTTGATTATGTTTCGGTGCATCTTATCGAGCAGTAGTTGGTAATTTGATGATGAAAGGATGATGTATGATGGTGCTGCACAATAAAGTTTGAATTTATGGAAACACAGACTTTAAAAATGTGGTAGTGTTGTATAGTGGAGGGATATCTTGTTAAACTCTACATACTTCTGCAGAGGAAATGATTTTCGTTATACTTTTGGATTTTCTCTAGAGCTCAAACCACACTTCCTTCCAGAAAAATTTGTTGCTCACGCAATGTGTTGTCCCGAAAGCTCCACTTCTAATGTTTATAAGTTTTTAAACAATTGTGCATCTCATTTGTAATATTTTTTTTTATAAATGTTTTTTATTCAGTTTTCATGTTTTATATTGAACAAATTACAAATTGTTAGAGAGAGAGAAAAAAAAAGAACACGCAAAAATTAACATATATATTTACAGGTAAGCATCTTCGTAATAATAACTGTGGCCTCCCCCTTTAGCCGGCATACATATTTTACATTCCCCAATATGGCCGAGGCACATGTTTATTGGCATTTATTTAGTTTGGTTTTGGGCCTTAGCTAGCCATCAAACCCCCATAGCGAACCCGTAGCCCCCGCCCCCGGCTACCTTCCCCTGATTCTTGGCTACCCAGCTATTCTTCCTCTTGTTCGTTGGCCACAAACAGGTCCCGGAACAGTTGCATGAATGGCTCCCACGTTCTGTGGAAGCCGTCGTCCGACCCTCGGATGGCGAATTTGATTTTCTCCATTTGGAGAGATTCCGAGAGATCGGCCAGCCAGTCTGCAGCTCTGGGCGGTGCTGCTGACCGCCAGCCAAACAGGATTCTACGGCGGGCGATCAGGGAGGCAAAGGCAAGGGCGTCCGCCCTCCTCCCCAGGAATAGATCTGGCTGGTCTGAAACCCTGAAGACCGCCACTATCGGGCATGGCTCCACCCTCACCCCACCACTTTGGACATAGCCTCGAAGAAGGCTGTCCAGTACTCCACAAGTCTGGGGCAAGACCAGAACATGTGGGCGTGGTTGGCCGGGCCTCTTTGGCACCGTTCACATCTGTCCTCCACCTCCGGGAAGAACCTACTCATACGGTTTCTCGTTAAGTGGGCTCTATGTACCACTTTAGTTGCGTCAGGCTGAGCCTTGTGCACGTGGAGGTGGAGTTGACCCTATGCAGTGCTTCGCTCCAGAGTCCCCACCCTATCTCCATCCCCAGGTCGTCCTCCCTGAGGGTTCTTGTTGCGTCCAGTACGGTGTCGTCCCTTTCTACCAGTCGGTCATACATGTCGCTACAGTTCCCTTTCTCTAGGATACTTGCGTCCAGTAGGTCTTCCAGTAGTGTCTGTCGTGGCGGTTGTGGGTACGTCCTTGTCTCCTTTCGTAGGAAGTTTTTGAGCTGCAGGTACCGTAGCTCGTTTCCCCCAGCTAGCCGAAATTTCTCTGTCAGTTCGTCCAGTGTTGCGATCCTGTCGTCCGTGTATAGGTCCCTGACTGTCAGTGTCCCTCAGTCCTGCCTCCACCTTTTGAAGGTGGCGTCAGTCAGTGCTGGTGTGAACCTATGGTTGTTGCAGATGGGAGCCTTGTCCGACATTTTGTTCAGGCCAAATTGCTGCCGCAGTTGGTTCCAGGATTGGAGGGTGGCTGTCACCACTGGGCTGCTGGAGTGTTTTTTGGGTGGGGATGGGAGTGCTGCCATGGCGAGGGCCCGGAGGGAGGTCCCCATGCAGGAGGCCTCCTCCGCACGCACCCACTCGGCTTCTGGCTCCTGGATCCATCCCCTTACTCGCTCGGCTGTTGCCGCCCAGTGGTAGAATTGTAGATTCGGGAGGGCTAGCCCCCCCCTGGATTTTGTTCCCCCCCCATCCTTGTCTGGTGCCCCTGTGCAGCTGGAAGTATTGGGAGTTGGTATTGTTGGTCATTTGTAATATTTAAATAATTTCACAAAACCCTGCAGTCAAATTTTAAAATGATTCGTACAACACAGTATCAGAAGGAATTCTTGAGGGCAGTGGGTGTTAAACTTTTGGATTGCTCTGGCTGTAATTATATCTAAGAATTTACAGTGCAGAAGAAGGCCATTCAGCCCATCGAGTCTGCACCGGCCCTTGGAAAGAGCACCCCGCTTCAGCCCAACACCTCTATTCCATCCTCCTTTATCCCCGTAACCCCACCTAACCTCTTTGTACACGAAGGGCAATTTATCATGGCCAATCCACCTAACCCGCACATCTTTGGACTGTGGGAGGAAACCGGAGCACCCGGAGGAAACCCACGCGCACACAGGGAGAACGTGCAGACTCCACACAGACAGTGACCCAACTGGGAATCGAACCTGGGACCCTGGAGCTGTGAAGCAACTGTGCTAACCACTGTGCCACCGTGCTGCACCATTATTGATGGTGCCATGATGGGCCGAATGCTATAAACCTTTCAGTTACTCTGTTCCAAAGCAATCCCATAACTTGTTGCAATGAGAGCACCCCTTTCAATCAAAAACTCTTAGCAGGAGTTTATATGCAGTTTACAATAAACCTTGATAAATGCACATATGCAATAGCAATTGATACCCACAAATACTGTAATTGGATTTTTTTAATGGAAACAAACTTTAAACTATTTGGAAAAATGTGCATGCAAAGTGGACAAAATAGGGACAGCAGGAAGCCATTCAATACCTGAAGCCTGTTCCATCATTTAATTCGATCATGGACGATTTGTACCTGAACTGTGTTTATTCCATATCCCTTGATACACTTGCATAAAAAATACATCGATAAATACAGAATAGAAATATTAGCAAAGTCAAGTTTAAATTGATCCCAGCATCGACAATCTTTTGTGAGAAAGAGTTCTAGATTCTCACTGGCCTTTTGAAAAGTGCTGCCTAATTTCACTCCTAATTTTACTCCTAAACAGTCAAACTCTAATTTTTTTGAAAAATCCAGGTGATGAACCCAGGTCGAAATCCAAACCGCCCCAATACCACAAAGAGATATTCCCATTCAACCCGGTTGAATGCTTTCTCTGCGACCATTCCCTCTATCTTTGGACCCGCTGGAGGCGACATCACTACATTCAATAACCACCTTGTATTGGCAACCAGCTGTCGGCTCTTCACAAACCCCATCTGATCCTCAGCTATCACCCATGGCAAACAATCCTCCACTGCCAGCACCTTAGCAGTAAGTCCACATTGGTATTTAATAGTGATATAGGCCGATAAGACCCACACTCCTCTGGATACTTATCTTTCTTCAAGATTACAGAGACCGAAGCTTGTGCCAATGTGGGCGGCAGCTCCCCCCAGGCTAATGAGCCATTGAACAGTTTTTTTCATAGAATCCCTGCAGTGCAGAAGGAGGCCATTCAGCCCATCGAGGCTGCACTGCCCCTCAGAAAAAGCACCTAACTAGGCTGATGCCCCCACCCTATTCCCATAACCATCCTTCCCTATGTACGGTATGCATTGTTTGTACAGCACGTAAGAAACAATACTTTTCACTGTATCCTAATACATGTGACAATAATAAATTAAATCAAATCAAAAGCCCCATTTAACCCTTTGGACACGAAAGGGCAATTTAGCACAGCCAATCCACCTAACCTGCACATCTTTGGACTGTAGGAGGAAACCGGAGCACCCGAAGGGAACCCACGCACACACGGGGAGAACGTGGAGACTCCGCACAGACAGTGACCTCTGAGTCCAAAGAACATCCCTTATTCGGTACGGTAGCACAGTGATTAGTACTGTTGCTTCACAGCTCCAGGGTTCCAGGTTCGATTCCCCGCTGGGTCACTGTCGATGTGGAGTCTGCACGTTCTCCCAGTGTGTGCGTGGGTTTCCTCCGGATGATCCGGTTTCCTCCCACAAGTCCCGAAAGACGTGCTTGATAGATGAATTGAACATTTTGAATTCTCCCTCCGTGTACCCGAACAGGCGTCGGAGTGTGGCGAGTAGGGGATTTTCACAGTAACTTCATTGCAGTGTTAATGTAAGCCTTCTTGTGACACTAATAAATATTATTATTAGACTCCTCATCTGATAGGTCTTCAACACCTCTCATTGGAGGAGAAATCTTAATCCCTCTACGTTTCCACCTGCACCCCCCCCCCCCTCTCCCCCCCCCCCCCCCCCCCCCCCCCCCCGGCAAAACTGGCAAACAGAACCAAAGAAACCAATCCGCAGACAGGAGCCACTCATGTGGAAACACTCCATGGCTGGCACCGGAAGTGTCTCGCTCCAATTTAAAAATGTTCCCTCTTGTTCTCCCACCGCAGGAAACTGTTTCTTCCTATCTAGCCTATCAAACTCCTTTGTCATTTTAATAGATAGAGGCCAGGGGCTGGTTTAGCTCACTGGGCTAAATCGCTGGCTTTTAAAGCAGACCAAGCAGGCCAGCAGCACCGTTCGATTCCTGTACCAGCCTCCCCGGACAGGCGCCGGAATGTGGCGACTAGGGGCTTTTCACAGTAACTTCATTGAAGCCTACTCGTGACAATAAGCGATTTTCATTTTCATTTTCATTTCAGAAAGGAAAGTCAAAGGAACAATTCTTAACATGTGAGTGGGAGTGAGAAAAGTGACAGATTTATTCATGCTCTTTATGATGTTCAAAGACACCAGGGCATGATATGAAATGCAGCTTAGTTTCCAATTAGAAACAAATAAGTTACATAAAGGAGAAGTTACTAAACTGTGAAATAAGCTCTTGTGCATGGAGTGATTTTGGTGAAGATGATGTTGCTACAATTTTAATTTACATTTTCTCAAACGTACTGTTTTCAATGATGAACAAATGTGAAGTTGTTTGTGGCTGAGCTTAAATCATCGATCTGAATGTGCTTTCATAATGAAGCATTAAATTATTAATCTTGTTACAATCCACATTGAAACTGCTAATGTGTAAAAAGGAAAGGAAGGAATGCCCATTGGGACAAGTGAAAGAATATCGCTGGACAAGATTGCACTTTTAAAACCTCTACTGCGACAGTCAACTAAAATCAACATAACTTAAACATTCATTAACAGGTGAAAGATATTTCAAATAAAACCTTATGGAATTCCAAACACTCACATTACTTCCCATACTAATGTGGGACCATGTGCAATCTCACAGTCTTTTCAACTTGACTTTATTTTGCAGGATTTGTCACTTCCCATCTGCTCTTCAGTCACAATCTCCAGCTGGTGTATTCCACCCAGAGTGCCGAGACATGGTCATCACTGACAAGCTACAAATTCTCACTCATGTCACCTAGGCCTGATGACACACAGTCCCCAGAGATTCCCTTCACTGTCCCCTTTAAATGGTCTGGTGGGCTCGGGCACCACTTCAAAAGCAGCAAGATACATTATCCAATCCACAATCCATTGCTCTTCCTGTTTTCAATAATAAATAATAATAATAACCGTTTATTATCACAAGTATGAAGTTACTGTGAAAAGCCCTTAGTCGCCACATTCCGGCGCCTGTTCGGGTAAGCTGGTACGGGAATTGAACCTGCGCTGCTGGCCTTGTTCTGCATCACAAACCAGCTCTCTAGCCCACTGAACTAAACCAGCCTCAATATTCCATCGTTTCCAACTGTATAACACACACAGTAACACAGCCTCTTTACTCGGAGTCGATTCAATATCAGGATCTATTCAAAGGAAGTGCAGCACGGCACACACTCCCGTCTGCATCAATGGCTCCGGGTCGATAGCTGTAAGTTCCTGGGGGGTCACCATCACCAACAGTCTGTCCTGGTCCACTCACGTTGATGGAACAGTCAAGAAAACAGTCCTACGGAAGCTAAAGAAATTTGGCACGTCTGTATCGACTCTCACAAACTTCTACAGATGTGCGATAGAGAGCATCCTATTCGGCTGCATCACAGCCTGGTATGGCAACTGCTCGGCCCAAGATCGCAAGATACTGCAGAGTGTGATGAACTCAGCCCAGCGCATCACACAAGCCTGCCATCCTCACATTGATTCTGTCTACACCTCCCGCTGCCTCAGGAAGACAGATAGCATTATCAGAGACCCCTCCCACCCAGGCATTGCTTTCTTCCAGACCCTTCCATCAGGTAGAAGGTACAGAAGTTTGAGGACCCGCACATCCAGACATAGGAACAGCTTCTTCCCCACAGCTACAAGACTCCTCAACGACTCCCCCTCGGACTGATCGGTTCCCTGTAAGAACACTATTCACAACGCCCTATGCTGCTCTTGTTCATGTATTTGCTTTGTTTGGCCCTTTGTTCCGCACTGTAGCCGATCATTGTTTGTCGATGTACCATTTGTCAATGTTCTCTGTTGATTATTCTTTTGTCTACTATGTACGCACTGTGTACGTTCCCTCGGCCGCAGAAAAATACTTTCCACTGTACTTCAGTACATGTGGCAATAAATCAAATCAATCATTCAGGATTGACAAACAGACAACTGTCCCATCTGTAGTGAGCTTTATTTGTTTCTCTTTTTAAAATTCATTTTTATGGGTTGTGGGCTTCGCTGGCTAGGTCAGCATTTATTGCCCATCCTTAATTGCCCTTGAGAAGGTGGTTGTGAGTTCCTCTCTTGAGTTGCAAGCCATGTGGTGTAGGTGTATCCACAGTGCTGCTAGGGAGGGAGTTCCAGGATTTTGACCCACTGACTGTGAAGGAACGGCCGATATATTTCCAAGGTAGGATGGTGAGTGACTTGGAGGGGAACGTAAAGGTGGTGGTGTTCCCATATATCTGCTGCCCTTATCCTTCTAGATGTAGTGGTCATGAGGTTGGAAGGTGCTGTCTAAGGAGCCTTGGTGAGTTCCTGAAGTGTATCTTGTAGATGGTACACACGGCTGCTACTGTGAGTCGGTGGTGGAGGGAATGAATGTTTGTAGAAGGGGTGCCAATCAAGCAGGCTGCTTTGCCCTGGATGGTGTTGAGCTTCTTGAGTGTATTTAGAGCTGCACTCATCCAGGCAAGTTGGGGATTATTCCAGCACATTCCTGACTTGTGCCTTGTAGATGGACAGGAGTTTTGGGGGGGGGGGGGGGGGGGTGTCAGTAGGCGAGTTACTCGCAGCAGAATTCCTAGTCTTTTGTTTTTAGAAATTTAGAGTACCCAATTATTTCTTTCCCAATTAAGGGGCAATTTAGCATGGCCAATCCACCTACCCTGCACATCTTTTTGGGTTGTGGGGGTGAAACCCACGCTGACGCGGGGAGAATGTGCAAACTCCTCACGGACAGTGACCCAGGGCCGGGATTTGAACCCGGGTCCTTAGCGCCGTAGTCCCAGTGCTAACCACTGTGCCACCGTGCTTCCCCAGGTTTCCTAGTCTTTGACCTGCCCTGGTTCCCACAGTATTACTATGGCCAGTCCAGTTCAATTTCTGGTCAAGCGCAATCCCCAGGATGTTTAGAGTGATGGGAACACCATTCAATGACAAGGGATGGTGGTTTGATTCTCTCTTATTGGAGATGGTCACTACCTGGCACTTGGGTGGCGTGAATGTGACTTGCCACTTGTCAGCCCCAAGCCTGGATATTGTCTGGGTCTTGCTGCATTTGGACACAGACTGCTTCATTATCTGAGGAGTCACGAATGGTGCTGAGCACTGTGCAATCATCAGCAAACATCACCACTTCTGATAGACTACTCCTATCAGTGACTTTTTCACCTTACTATTTCTAATTTCCATCCAAATGGATTCAACCTTATCCTCCATAGCACCGATGTCATCTCTTACTATTGCCCGGATGTCATCCTTAAATAACAGAGCTACACCACCTCCCTTACCATCCACTCTGTCCTTCCGAATAGTTTGATACCATTGGATATTTAACTCCCAGTTGTGACCATCCTTTAACCATGTTTCAGTAATGGCCACTAAATCATAGTCATTCACGATGATTTGCGCCATCAACTCATTTACCTTATTCCGAATACTCCCGAGTATTCAGGTACAGTACACTTATGTTGGCTTTTTTACCTCTGTTTTGAATCTTAACACCTTGATCAGTAACCTCTCCTGAGTTATTTTTCCTCCTAATTTTCCTTGTTGTTGAACCCATATCTTCATATAACAACCTGAAAATGAGAATCGCTTCTTGTCACGAGTAGGCTTCAATGAAGTTACTGTGAAAAGCCCTAGTCACCACATTCCGGCGCCTGTCCGGGGAGGCTGGTACGAGGTCGCGTCGCTTTCCATTTATGTTTTTACTTCCCGTTTTATTCCTTTTAGTATTACTGGGCCTATTCACTGAGCTCCCCTCAGTCACTGTACCTTGTACTGTGGCCCTTTTTAATTTTTGACTATGGCTTCTCTGCCTTACACTTTCCCCCTTACTTCCTTTTGTTTTTGTCCCTATTTTACTACCTTCCAACATCCTGCATCGGTTCCCATCCCCCGCCACATTAGTTTAAACACTCCCCAACCGCTCGAGCAAATAGCTAGATCAGCAAATAGACATCAGTTCCAGTCCTGCCCAGGTATAACCCGTCCAGTTCATCCTCTCTATCCTGTCATTTCTACTCTGACCAGCACGTGGCACCGGTAGTAATCCTGAGATCACTACCTTTGAGGTCCGATTTCTTAACTTCCTTCCCAGCTCCCTGTATTCTGCTTTTAGGACCTCATCCCTTTTTTTACCTCTGTCGTTTGTACCGATGTGTACCACGACCACTGGCTGTTCACCCTCCCCCTCCAGAATGTCCTGTATCCACTCCAATACATCCTTGACCCTAGCACCAGGGAGGCAACATACCATCCTGGAGTCTGTTTGCGGCCACAGAAACGCCTGTCTATTCCCCTTACAATTGAATCCCCGATAACTATTGCACTGTCACACTTATTACCCCTCCCCTCTGCAGCAGAACCCAACCGTGGTGCCACGATTTTGGCTGTTGCTGTTTTCCCCTGAGAGGCCATTCGCCTCAACAGTATCCAAAACAGTATATCTGTTCTGCAGGGGAATGGCCCTGCAGATTCCTGCACTACCTGCCTCGCTCTCTTGCTCTGTCTGGTGATCACCCATTCCCTTCCTGCCTTCAGAGTTTGAGCCTGCGGGACTGTTGGGACCAGATTTGGAACTCCCAGACACTCTGCCGCCGAATGGGAGAATCCCGCCCATTATTTTTCTTGGCCAATCTGTATTCTACTTCCTTGTATCGGATACTATTTCTAATTTCCTTTGTAAGCCATGGATTGGCCCTCTTACCCCCTTTGCTTTTGTGCCAGACAGGAATGAACAGTTGCTGTAGTTCCTCCATGCGTTCCTTCAATGTTTGCCATTGTCTCTCCACTGTCATCACTTTAAGTAACTCTCCCCAATCTATCAAGGCCAACTCACGCCTCATATCCTCATAGTTCCCTTTGTTTAGATTCAGCACCCTAGTCTCCGTTCTTTGTGTGAAGAAGTTCCTCCTAAGCTCAGTCTTAAATCTACTTCCCCTTATTTTGCAACTATGCAATTGTGAAGCAAGGGGGGGGGGAGTAATGGAGTATTGTATCATAATCCAATTTTTACATGTTTAATAAATGTTTTTTCTTGTTGTCAAAACAAATTAACAGTCCTAACAGTTTGTTCCTCCACATTTTATTTTAAAAAAAGTTAAAATAGTGGTCTTTTGAGCCAGGGTTCCGTTTTGGGATCTTCCCGTCCTGTTCTACCAACAACTAGAATAGTAACACATTCAGCTGCAGTATTTGTAGCAGTAAAGGATTCTCCAGAGTATCTTTAGATTATCCTCAGTACCACCAAAATCCTACAATCTCCTCTCTTTAAATAAGCTCCAGTTTGACTGAACTAAAACCATGAAATGCTGACCATAGACAAGATGCCATGCAGCATCTGCAGAGAGAACAACAAAGTGAAAGTTTCAGTTTCATGATCTATCCATCATTAGAACTGGGAAACGGTCAAGATGTAACCGGTTTTACGTAAGCTCAGAGACAGGGAAAGGGGGAAGGGAGGAACGAACAAAATGGAATGTCAAATGGAAACAGGAGAGATTAAATTAGAAAAGGGATATTGGTGCAATGTAATGGGACAAGTAAAGAAACAAAAGATGGGCCAAGAGGCAGTGTAATTGGTAATAGCAGAATCATCATTAATATCCATTGTCTAAAGAGTGGGAGGAGTGGTTATTATCTTAAATTATTGAATTGTATTGGTTGGGACACAAGGTGTCTAATGGAAAGGTGAAGTTCTAATCCTTGAGCTTCGTTGAACCAATTTTTAAAGTCGAAGAGGGGTCCGATTGGGAGTAGAGTGTAGAATGAAAATTGCAAGTGACTTTTTAAAATTCACATACGGCATGTGGGCGTTGCTGGTTAGACAAGCATTTATTGCCAATCCCTGGTTGCCTTCTTAAACCGCTGCAGTCCCTGAAGTGTAGGTACACTACAGTGCTGTTAGGGAGACAGTTCCAGGATTTTTGCCCCTGTGACAGTGAAGGAACGGCGATATATTTCCAAATCAGGGTGGTGAGTGACTTGGAGGGGAACGTCCAGGTGGTGGGATTCCAAGATATCTGTTGCTCCTGTCCTTCTAGATGGTAGTGGTTGTTGGTTTGGAAGGTGCTGTCGAAGGAACCTTGGTGAGTTCCTGCAGTGCATCTTGTAGATGGTACACACGGCTGCCACTGTTCGCCGGTGGTGGAGGGTTTGAATGTTTGTGGAAGGAGGAGCAATCAAGTGGGTTCCTTTGTCCTGGATGGTGTTGAGCCTCTTGAGTGTTGTTGGAGCTGCGCTCATCCAGGCAAGTGGAGAGTATTCCATTACACTCCTGACTTGTGCCATTGTAGGTGGCGGACAGGCATGGGGGGGGGGGGGGGGGGGCATGGTGGGAAGCAAAGAATTAGAAGGGAAGGTTCTGTGTTGCCTGTGATGGTAGAACATAGAACTTAGAGCATACAGTGCAGAAGTTGGCCATTCGGCCCATCGAGTCTGCACCCACCCACTCAAGCCGTCACTTCCACCCTATCCCCGTAACCCAATAACCCCTCCTAATCTTTTTGGACACTAAGGGCAATTTAGCATGGCCAATCCACCTAACCTGCACATCTTTGGACTTGGGGAAGGTGTGTTGAGAAGGGGAATAGGATTGGGGCTTAAGGAGTGGAGCAGGGTGTCATTGGGGGAACAGTCTTGCTGCAATGCTGGAAATGGAGGGTAGGGCAAGATATGTTTGGTGGCAGCATCATGCTGGAACTGGAAGAAATGGCAGAGGATGATCCATTGAATTTGGAGATTGGCTGAAAGCAGTGAACCTTATTGTGGTTCTGGGAGGAAGGAGAAAGAATGTAGGAAATAAAATGAACAGTCACAGGCCTGCCAACCACAGTGGTGGTGAATCCTCAGGTGAGGAAAAAGGAGAACATATTGGAAGTAATGGTGCGGAACGTGGCATTGTACGAACAGATGAAAACGAGAGAGAAACTGGAAGATTAGAATAGAGTCCTTACAGAAAGTGGGATTGGAAGAAGAGTAATCAGTGTAGTTGTGCTTATAGGAGGCATTGGTTGGAAGCCTATTGTAAAAAATGGAGACCGAGACGTCAAGGAAGGGAAGTGAAGAGTTGGAGATGGATCATGGGAAGAGGGGTGTATATTAGAGGAAAATTGATGAGATTTTCCCGTTTGGGTGAGAGCAGTAAACAGCATCAATACAGTGATCAACATGCAGGGTAGCGAGGTGAGGGATGGATCCTGTTGTCAGGAATGGACAATGTTCCACATATCCCACAAAAAGACAGGCGTGCCTCCGATCCATACTGGCTCCTGCAACACCTTTCAGGAAAGTCCTATTTGTGGATCTTGGGAATGACTTTTGCTGGGTGGCTCAAGGTACACCAGCTTGCTGTGACTTTATAAGTTTACTCTTGTGTTGTCATATTTGCTCCAAACGTTTTACCAGCGTTTTGTGAATCGTATTCTGTAATTCTGTCCATTTTTCTCAATGAGGAGCATAAATCAGTGATTTTGTTCATCAGCAACCACAGTAGAACAGGTCCCTGAATGCATTATGCAACCCAAATAACACGTGTCGGCTGATAGCTGACTCATTTCCTGACTTCTGCCAATGCTGATTGTGCTAAGCAGTCAGGCTTAACATGGATTGATTTACCTGTAGGAGGCAAAAGCAATATTGAGCACTTTTCAGACCAAACAGAGATGAAATGTTGAAATATATTTTGGCTTTTCGGGAATGATGTTTGTAGATATTAATCTTGTGATTCGAGGTGCTGGTTACTTGACAATTGAAACTTTATGCTTGGCTTAATGTTGCCAACTTCACATGTTTCACTGAAGGATTGAACGACTGAACCATGGCCACTGTGCCACCTGATCACTTGTCATTTCTGTCACAAGGTTTGTGAATTGGCTTATCAGTTTGAGGTCTGCATTGTGTGCGTAACGATCTTCCTTTTTGTGATCCAAAATATAGGCCTTTTAGTTACTGATTCACTAAATAGTGGAAGTTATTTTTCTTTATTTGTCTTATCTAAGCTTTTCTTAGTTGATACATATTGAAAAGTTTATGCATAATGATTACATCTCCTCTCAACCTTCTTAGGGGAGGTGCCAGCGGACCGGAGACTCGCAAACCTTACGCCCTTGTTCAGAAAAGGTTTTCAGGATAAGCCTAGCAATTACAAACCAGTCCTTTCACATCAGTGGTGGGCAAGCTCCCAGGAACAATTATTCGGGATAGAATTAGTAGTCACGTGGAAAAATGTGTGTTACATAGATAGATAGAAGATAGGAGCAGGAGGAGGCCTTTTGGCCCTTCGAGCCTGCTCCGCCATTCATCACGATCATGGCTGATCATCCAACTCAATAGCCTAATCCTGCTTTCTCCCCATAGCCTTTGATCCCATTCTCCCCAAGTGCGATATCCAGCCGCCTCTTGAATATATTCAATGTTTTTTTTTAATTGACAGTGTCAGAAACCCTTTAATAAAATGTACACCACGTATGCTGAAAAACATGCACCTTAAGCCACTCACATCCACCTCGCCCAAAAAATATTCCTGGAAATAAGTTAAGGATTGCAGCAATAAAGAAGCTATCATGACATGGATCCTAAATAGCAGTTGAGTGATACAGTCCTTTTGTGCAGTTTTGTATTGTGGAAACTGCACTGATCAATTAAACATCATGTTAATGAACAGGAAAAAACAGCCGTGCCAAATCACGGTATAAATGCAGGAGCTCTCAGACTCCCAGGTAATGACAGTAGGAATGAATTAAGAAGTATTTTGTCAGGAGTGCGATGAGGTGGATGATTTACCTGATGATCTGTGGTCAATGCAAAGTTGGGCTTTCCAACTCTCCCATACTTGGAGTATCCGGCTGCCTCTACTGATGTGAGAATTTGTTGGAAACAGTAAGACTATGGCGAAATGAAAGGAATTATGCCTTTTTTTTGTCAGAGAGCATTAAATACCATTTTGATGTAAGTATACAGCCATGAAGCACAATGAATTCTGCTGGGGGGGGGTGGGTGGGCAGTAAAATATTTCAGTGACGAGTCACGTGTTCAGAATGGCTTCAGGCTCGAGTGAAAGGAATTAAAACACATCAGCTAAACAGGATTATATTCAATGTTTTAGCAACTCCTTCCTGTGGTAATGAATCCCACAGACTGACCACTCTTTGTGTGAAGAAATGTCTCCTTATCTCTGTCCGAAATGGTTTACCCTGAATCCTCAGGCTGTGAACCCTGGTTCTGGACACACCCATCATTGGTAACATCTTCCCTGCATCTCCCCTCTCTAGTTCTGTTAGAATTTTATAAGTCTCTATGAGATCCCCCCTCATTCTTCTGAACTCCAGCGAGAACAATCCCAACCTAGCCAATCTCTCCTCATATGACAGTCCCACCATCCCTGGAATCAGTCTGGTAAACCTTCGCTGCGCTCCCTCGAGAGCGAGAACATCCTTCCTCGGAGAAGGGACCAAAACTGCCCACAATACTCCAGGTGTGGCCTCACCAAGGCCCTGTACAATTGCAGCAACACATCCCTGCTTCTATACTCGAAACCTCTCACAATGAAGGCCAACATACCATTAGCCTTCTTTACCGCCTGCTGCACCTGCATGCTTACCTTCAGCGAATGTTGCACAAGGACATCCAGGTCCTGCTGCACACTCCCCTCTCCCAATTTACAACCATTCAGGTAGTAATCTGCCTTCCTGTTTTTGCTTCCAAAGTGAATAACCTCACACTTAACCAAATTATACTGCATCTGCCATTGGGTTGCCCACTCGCCCAACCTGTCCAGATCATGCCGTACGATCCCTGCATCCTCGTCACAATTCACCCAATGCCTAATTTGGTATCATCTGCAAACTTTGAGATGTTACATTTGCACATTTGAGTTGTTAGTCCGTGTTCTCAAACTTTTGTATATTTTGCCTGATGGAAGAAGTTGGAAGAGGGAATTACCTGGGTGGGAGGTGTCTTTGATTATACTGGCCACTTTCCCAAGGCAGCGGGAGGGACAGACAGTCAATGGATGGGAGGCGGGTTCGCGTGCTGAACTGGGCTGTGGTTTCTTATGGTCTTCGGCCAAGCAGTTGCCATACCAGGCTGTGATGCACCATTTCTATGGTGCATCTGTAAAAACCGGTAAGAGTCAATGTGGACATGCCGAATTTCTTTAGTTTCCTGAGGAAGTATAGGTGCTGTTGAGCTTTCTTGATGGTAGCGTCGACGTGGGTGGACCAGGACAGATTGTTGATGATGTGCACACCTAGGAATTTGAAGCTGTCAACCTGTGATGCAGACAGGGGTGTGTACAGTACTTTGCTTCCTGAAGTCAATGCTGCCATTGGGGGAGATTGTTGTTGCACCATGCCACTAGGTTCTCTATCTCCCTCCTGTACTCTGACTCATTGTTGTTTGAGATCCGACCCACCACGGTCGTGTCATCAGCAAACTTGTAGATGAAGTTGGAGTCGAATTTTGCCACATGTGTGTGTACAAAGAGTATAGCAGGGGGCTGAGTATGCAGCCTCGTGGGGCTGTAAAGGTTGGAAGAGAGAATAACCCGAGTGGGGGACTATCGTGGAGGAGGTGTCGTTGTTTATCCTGGTCTATGGGTCAGGAAATCGAGGGTCCAGTTGCAAAGTGAGGAGCCAAGTCCTAGGTTATGAAGTTTTAATGTGAGATTGGCTGGGATTATGGTGTTGAAGGCGGAGCTGTGGTCAATAAATAGGAGTCTGATGTAGGAGTCCTTGTTGTTGAGATGCTCCAGCAATGAGTGTAGGGCCAGGGAAATCGGTCTGCTGTGGACCGGTTGTGGTGGTGTGTGAATTGCAGTGGATCAAGGTGTGTGGAGTATGGAATTGATGTGTCTCAAGACCAACCTCCCAAAGCATTTCATTAGAGGCTGCATTAGAGGCTGCATTTGAGGCTAATCAGACTGATTCTTGAAAAGGTTATCCGATGGGGAAAGGTTGGGCAGATGCCCATGATAGTTTGGAAGCATGAGAGATGATCTGATTGAAACATATAAAATCTGGCTTGGCAGGGAGGGCGTGGGGAGAAAAGCAAATTACTGTGGATGCTGGAACTTGAAACCAAAGAGAAAATGCTGGAAAATCTCAGCAGGTCTGGCAGCGTCTGTCGGGAGAGAAGAGCTTTCCAGTCCAAATGAGCCTTTGGGCAGGGAGGATGCTGAGAGTGAGTCAGTACAGACTCAATGGGCTGAATGGCCTCTTTCTGCTCTGTAAATTCGATGATGTCCTTTTATTGCTTTATTGAAATTGTTTATTGTCGGTAACACAATGACATGAGAAGTATTCCTATTCTGGAAGCTGTAGGGAGAGTACATTATGTGGAACAATTATATTTTTTTAATGTGCAAGTATATTTTGGTGAACTGCATCGGTGGTAAATGTAACCCGAGGCACTGAAAAGGTTTTGTGTTGAGCAATTTCTTTTCCAGACTAAATTTAGTACTAAAGCCGATTATCTCATTAGTGACCACATCCAGGCAGACTTGTGATACCCTCTTCACGGATAGCCATTGTAGATATGTGGCACAAGTAGCATTCCATTTCTGAAAACAAAAATCATTCGCACCCTGAATTTTCTGATTACGCAGACTGAATATCACTATAGTACAAGGAGCATTGCTGGAGGAGAACAATCACTTTTCTAACTAGCGTCATTACAGCTCCTCAAATCACATCAAATATTAGACAGCATTTAAAATGAATGTGTGAGGCTGACTGATAATGGTAGACGTCGACGTCAGTCTGAACTTTGTGCAGATCATGTGTCTGTCACATGATTTTATTTTGCAGAAAGCTTTGTTTTTATTCTCTTGTACGTGTAGGCAATTGCTCCTTAAAAACATTATTTGATCGCGACCGGAGGGGGGGGGGGGGGGGGGGGGGGGGGCGTGGCAAAGGGTGAGGATGTGGGTGGGGGCAGTGTTGGTGTTGTGGAAGTGAGAAAGTTCTGTCAAGCAAAGTTGTCAGATTGATCTCTTCCAGTCAGAATGTTCCTCATTTGAGCTAACATAAAACTTTGAGACCATTGATGGAGATGTTAGGACCTATGTATGAGATTACAAACCAGGCACTCAATTGAACAGTATTTCAATGTCTGTCGGTCACTTTCCACTCGTTGCTGATTCCCTGCCCCTAAAGTGATTATAGAGACTTTTGCCAGACTTCGCTGAATTCATTCAAGAGTTTGATCCAGGTGACTGATGCATGACTTAACTGCTACTTGGTTACCTGCTCAGGTTTACTGGCAATATTACAACTGGCTTTTCCCTGGCGTAGCTCTGAAATTCTTCCCCCCAATAAACAAACAAATCCAATCTAAAATAATCTCAGAGGGGCAAAATTTTTTTAAAATCTCAAGGTTCAGGTATAATCGGGATAATTCCTGCTTCACTCAGAGGATGGAAACCAGCCCAGGCGATCTCAGAAGACAATGTGAAACTAAGCTCTGATACTGTCAGTATCCTCATTTATATTGATTCCATTCATTCCCTTCACTGTTACAAAAAATGAATCACTGAACTGACTGTGATCAGGCTAATGATCAGAGCTGCTAATCACTACAGGTGTTTGTGCAGATCTTACCCTTTCCTTAACCTTTCATGTTTAAAAAAAAATAAATTTAGACTACCCAAATGTTTTTTTTTCAATTAAGGGGCAATTTAGCGTGGACTCCCGGAATCTGGCACATCATAATTGAAGGTTCATTTGTTTTTCTGCCTCCGTAGATAGTTCAGGCAGTGCCCTATTTGCCCCCCACCCTTCACCAACACTTCAACCCCCTCCCTCCCCACCAACCTCATCTCCCCTCTCTCCCCACCACCCCACTTCCTTTCCCTTTTGTTGGTACAGAGGCGAGGGTATCTGGTGTCTCCAGCACAAAGTTTAGTGCTTGTACTGTTTGTTTTTTTGTACAACTGTGTTCTGAACTGTTTTAATACTCATAGTATACACCCCCCCTCCCCGTATATTGGTACTGAGGAGAGCGTACCCTGTTTCTCCAACACAAAATTCGTGTGTGTACTGTTTGGCCTTGTGTATATTTTTTTACTGTTTTAATAAAAAGATATCGCCAGTTCAACTCGCCTGCACATCTTAGGGTTGTGGGGGTGAGACCCACGCAGACATGGGGAGAATGTGCAAACTCCACACAGACAGTGACCCGAGGGCGGGATTGAACCTGGATCCTCAGCACCGTGAAGCAGCAGTGCTAACCACTGTGCCACCATGCTGCCCCGTGAAGCAGCAGTGCTAACCACTGCACCACCATGCTGCCCCTGTGGAGCAGCAGTGCTAACCACTGTGCCACCATGCTGCCCCTGTGGAGCAGCAGTGCTAACCACTGTGCCACCATGCTGCCCCTGTGGAGCAGCAGTACTAACCACTGCACCACCATGCTGCCCCTGTGGAGCAGCAGTGTTAACCGCTATGCCGCCATGCTGCCCCGTGAAGCAGCAGTGCTAACCACTGCACCACCATGCTGCCCCGTGAAGCAGCAGTACTAACCACTGCCACCAAGCTGCCCCGTGAAGCAGCAGTGCTAACCACTGTGCCACCATGCTGCCCCTGTGGAGCAGCAGTACTAACCACTGCATCACCATGCTGCCCCTGTGGAGCAGCAGTGCTAACCACTGCCACCATGCTGCCCCGTGAAGCAGCAGTGTTGACCGCTATGCCGCCATGCTGCTCAGTGAAGTAGCAGTGCTAACCACTGCCACCATGCTGCCCCGTGAAGCAGCAGTGTTGACCGCTATGCCGCCATGCTGCTCAGTGAAGTAGCAGTGCTAACCACTGCATCACCATGCTGCCCCTGTGGAGCAGCAGTGCTAACCACTGTGCCACCGTGCTGCCCTATGAAGCAGCAGTGCTAACAACTGCCACCATGCTGCCCCTGTGGAGCAGCAGTGCTAACCATTGCTCCACCATGCTGCCCTGTGAAGCAGCAGTGCTAACCACTGCCACCAAGCTGCCCCTGTGAAGCAGCAGTGCTAACCACTGCCACCAAGCTGCCCCTGTGGAGCAGCAGTGCTAACCACTGTGCCACCGTGCTGCCCTGTGAAGCAGCAGTGCTAACCACTATGCCACCAAGCTGCCCCTGTGGAGCAGCAGTGCTAACCACTATGCCACCAAGCTGCCCCTGTGGAGCAGCAGTGCTAACCACTATGCCGCCATGCTGCTCCATGAAGCAGCAGTGCTAACCACTATGCCACCGTGCTGCCCCGTGAAGCAGCAGTGCTAACCATTGCTCCACCATGCTCCCCCGTGAAGCAGTAGTGCTAACCACTGCCACCATGCTGCCCCGTGAAGCAGTAGTGCTAACCATGCCACCATGCTGCACCGTGAAGCAGTAGTGCTAACCATTGCTCCACCATGCTGCCCCGTGAAGCAGTAGTGCTAACCATTGCTTCACCGTGCTGCACCGTGAAGCAGTAGTGCTAACCACTGCCACCATGCTGCCCTGTGAAGCAGTAGTGCTAACCACTGCCACCATGCTGCCCTGTGAAGCAGTAGTGTTAACCACTGCCACCATGCTGCCCTGTGAAGCAGTAGTGCTAACCACTGCCACCATGCTGCCCTGTGAAGCAGTAGTGTTAACCACTGCCACCATGCTGCCCTGTGAAGCAGTAGTGCTAACCACTGCCACCATGCTGTCCTGTGAAGCAGCAGTATAGTGGAGCGCGAGTCTTCGGGTCTGAACCCTGCACATCTTTGGGTTGTGTGGGTGCGACGCACACAGACACGGTGAGAATGTGCAAACTTCACATGGACAGTGACCCAGGGCCGGGATTGAACCTGGGACCTTGGCGTTGTGATGCAGTAGTGCTAACCACTGCGCCACCATGCCACCTTGTTTTGTAATATTTCAAGGCTTTTTTTGCTTATATGTGCAGTCTTTTGATTATTCTCTCACATTCTAAAACAGTGTGTGTTGGAGAGAGTTCGGTAGATCTTAATGAAGTCTTAAGTAGATTAACTATGTATACAGTGTAAGGAACTTCCTGTTAAACCTTGTTATCCCTGTGTATTCCTTTTACTTTCTGTTATTTTGGCTTTTTAAAATTTAGTACCTGGACAAAAACTTGCCGATGCCTTTAAGATGGACGTCACCGTTAATTTTTTAAAAAGCTATCCAGATGGATATTGGTGATGACTCATCTTGATGGAATTGTCTGTTGGCCAATGAGCTGTTTACCTTGCCGTGCCCTCAGCTGATCATCTATGCTGATTGGTAGTGACTGTTCTGGAATGGAAAGGGCAGTATGGTAGCACAGTGGTTGGCACTGTGGCTTCACAGCGCCAGGGTCCCTGGTTCGATTCCCGGCTTGGGTCACTGTCTGTGCGGAGTCTGCACGTTCTCCCCGTGTCTGCGTGGGTTTCCTCCGGGTGCTCCAGTTTCCTCCCACAAGTCCCGAAAGACGTGCTGTTAGGTGAATTGGACATTCTGAATTCTCCCTCTGTGTACCCGAACAGGTGCCGGAATGTGGCGACGAGGGGCTTTTCACAGTAACTTCATTGCAATGTTAATGTCAGCCTACTTGTGACAATAAAGATTATTATTATTTGTCTGCTGCCGAGTTGTTGTCCAATTGCAGCTTAACATCCATTTTTCTCCTGGGTGAAACCCTGTGGGGCATTGACCTGCCAATGTGGCAGCTCCTGCTCAAAGGGCCCCCTTGCAACACCCCCCCCCCCCCCCCCCCCCCCATATAGATTTAAAAAAACAACCAAAGTCACAAATAAATAACCCCCTCCAAAAAAAAACACCACACGCGGAGGGGGGTGTGGGGGCTTACCCACCCCACTCCCGTACAAACTTATAACTCTCCAAAATACAATAACATAACAAACAAAAGAAAAAAAAACCTCCTTCAGGCAACATACAACAACTATAACCTCCTACCTTTGCAGTTATAGCTCCTCCATCTCACACCAACTGTCAGTTCTCCCCCAGTCTTGGCCCCTTACAAAGTCATTGGCCTCTTCTGCTGTTTCAAAATAGTATTCCCGGCCTTCAAAAGTGACCCACAGTTTTGCCAGATACAACACTCCAAACCGGATCTGCCTTCGGTACAATACCGCCTTGACCCTGTTGAATCCTGCACACCATGCGCCAGCGCTGCACCAATATCCTGATATAGTCAGACACGGTTCCCCTCCTATTCACAGTCTTGCTTCTCCCTGGCCAATTGTAGGATATTTTCCTTCTACGCGAATTTTGTGCACCTGCACAATCACTGCCCGCGGTGACTCCCCAGCTCCCGGCCTCTGCCCTAAAGATCTATGGGCCCTGCAGCCTCTGGGGCCTTGCCCGGCACTCCCTGCTCCACCAGCCCGGCCAACATCCTTGACACATATTTTGTGGTGCTCGTTCTTTCCACACCTTCTGGCAGCCCTATAATCCGTTTTCTTGCTCGTCCATCTTCACCCTCAGCGACTTGCATAAGTCTCCCAGGGCCCCACCTCCGCCTCCAAGGACACGATCCAGTTGTTCTGGTCAGACACCACCGTCTCCACCTTGTAACTTCACCCCTTGTGCCTGCAGGCAGTTCTCCACTCGGTCCATCGGCCCTCGCAGAGGTGCTACTGCTCTCTCGATGTCCTTCGACCAGTCCCCGTGCATCACCTTCCTTTGCTGCTCCATCTGGGCCTTTCCGACTGGCGATGACCCTTCCCCCTCTGCCATTTTCACAAATGTTCCTGCGCCACAGGTCCCCTCCAGTTCCTTAGCCCGGTCTGTGAATGTTTTTTGCTGGGTCTGGTAGCCAGTAGACATACCAATCCTGGGGCGAACCTCTCCCTCTACACCTTCCGTACCACTTTCCTGCCAGAGCTACCCCACCAGCAGATATAAATTGCCCAACCCAACGCCTTTGAGCCGGAGCTGCCCTGTGTGCGACCACTCACTCCATGGCTGCCACCGGAAGTCAGAGTAGTAGATTAGCTGCCCGTTATTCTATTGTGTGTCTTATCTCTATTGCTGGTATAAATAAACAGTTGTTATGCTTAACTTACGAATCTGGTGCCTGTATGTCATTGGAGCAGCCAAGGACCAAAGATCTCAGAAACTTTAGACAAATTATCAGTTAATTCACTTGTGTTGGGACTCTCGGGTCTGTGGGGCTGAAATTGACCGTGCATTAGCCCAGGGTGTCCTAACAATAGTTACATTTAAGTTTGTATTTATTAACTGCAAGAACTATCCACAAAAGTTCAAGCTAGGATCTGTCTCCATGCTTGTGTGTGCACACGGCTCTATCCAACACTAGACTGACCCCTCGGTGCGGGTCATGTGATCTCTCATGTTACTGTACGGACAGTACTGTACTGAGCCCCACGTTAACCCTATAAATGCCAGGCCCTTATACTATACTGTTAGCAGAGTAGACTGAAGGAGAGCAGAAAACTAACTCGCTGCGTTTTCTGTTGTTTTTAGTTATGAGAAAATCCACCAATTTAAAGCAACAAAAAGCACCCACTGAAAACTGTTTCATTTGTTTTGTTTTGAGAAGTGACAATTTAAATCTGCTGATACCAAGACCACATCTGAGTTGCTAAGCAACAGAGACGGTCATTGGAGTCCGTACGTTTCTTTTCTTCTGAGTTTGGCTTTAGGCACCAGTCCTTGTGGGTTGAGACTTGGCTATTGTGTAAGGATCAGTCACCCCAGATTGGGCCAGATGCTGTATGTGATTTAATGGCAAAACAACCAGAGCAAAACCATGCATTAGATGCTCAGTGGAGGGGAACAAAACCAGACCTGGGCAAAAAGCAGTGTTGATGTTTGAGGATGAAAGTATTGGCTGAATAACTTGAGATCAGTTTGATGCACTATGTGATATTTAAAGGCTCTGTTCACAAACCAATTTTTTGCCAATGGAGGTGAAATTTGATCACAGTTGGGAAAATAATCTGTGTCCTTGCATATTAAATCAGCCCATTAAATGACCCAGTCTTGGCATTATTATTCACCCTGTAACTTAATGTTCTTGCTCCACTTTAAAATGAAGAAGGCAATTCTTGGCTAGAATCTAACTAAAATGCATCGGTGTATGAGGAGGAGGAGGCTTTTTATTTTAAATAGCTGCGTCCTTTGCTGATTGGTTTTGCATCCAGATCACGGACGCAGTCATTGCTGCCCTGTTTGCAGAGAGATGTGTGGTGTTCCTGCCTTGTACTGACTGACATAGTGTGTGTCGTCGCAGCTCCAGGACTCTCTCATCAGCTCCTTTCTCCATGGCAACTTGAGCAGGGAAGAGAATCCGTATGCTTTCTGAAGGTGTCATTCTTGTTGAAGTGACATACTTGTCTCATTGTATCCCTCTGGTCTGCGGTATGTAAATAAAGGGTGATCTCACCGCCAGTGGAGTAAAATAGGAGGCACCTCCAGCTCCATAAGGAACCCATGAAGATGCTCGAGTAACCAAGGCTTCAAATGCGTTTCAAAGGTAAGTTATTTACGCTACTACAGTGGAATCTATCAGTGCTGGAGTTGAATGTGTGGGGCTTTCACAGTAATCAACAGGGTGACCTTTCTCCCTTACAGAATTTTATGTCAAATTAAAATTTAAAACAACTTGCTCACACCAGAGGTGATGAGGTATGTAATGTAAACCATACTTACTCTGGCATTATACTAGTTATAATTACTAATAAATTACTATAATTGGCAATAATTACTAATAAAATTAATTAAGAAACTGCTGCATTTCTGTTGGAGGAGAAACTAAAGTTTGAGCAAATGTTCAGACCCAAATGTAACCTTCCTGATCTGAAATCTAGAGGCTCGTGAAGTAAATAATATAATTTAACAAATACCAAAAGACCTTTGAGTTTTGGTCTCTGCTTGAGGTGCCTCATTTACAAGCTGTTCCTCAGAGAGGGTAACTCAGCAAGGAAGACCTGTAAGATTCCTTGGGAAATTTCATTCAAGACTTTTTCTTTCACAAACATTATGTTAGGTGACATTGAGTATTGTAAGTTGTCTAGTAATGAGTTGGCAGTGTACTAGTTTTACTCCTTGTTGTCGGTAGTAATGTGCTGGCTGCACCTGTCTAACTGTGCTGGGATGAATATTTCTCGGAGTGCTCGCAGCTTATTTCTGGCCCACTTGTGTTTTTTTCTTCACATCTTCCCGTACCAGCCTCCCCGAACAGGCGCCAGAATATGGCGACTAGGGGCTTTTCACAGTAACTTAATTTGAAGCCTACTTGTGACAATAAGCGATTTTCATTTTTTCATTTCATCTTTTCTAACTGAATTGCAATACCCAAGAGCCTGTTTATATTTTATTTTCTATTATCTCTATTGACGACTCCGTGTTGCAGCTGTATTGAACCTTAGTTACGCTTCACTTGGAATATAGTGTTCAATTCTGGTCGTTGTAATGTTCTTGTCTGATGGCCTGATTTATAAAACAAGAACACTTGTAGCTAAACCTATAAACAATTTATTAACATTAAATGTGGGTCAAATATAAACAAAACAACAGATGAATAACAGTATGAACATGCACAAATCACAAGCTCTTTCCCAGCTCCCCAGTCAGTCTGAGGTCATCTGACTCTAACATTCACTTATACACTAATGAGACTCCTAGTGGTCAGTCAGTGAATTGCAACACAACCATGACATCATTCCAGTTAGAAGTCTTACAACACCAGGTTAAAGTCCAACAGGTTTGTTTCAAACACGAGCTTTCGGAGCACGGCTCCTTCTTCAGGTGAATGGAAAGGCTTGTTCCAGAAATGTTTATATAGACACAGTCAGAGATGCCCCGGAATGCGAGCACCTGCAGGCAATCAAATCATCAAAGATGCAGAGAGAGAGGTAACTCCAGGTTAAAGAGGTGTGAATTGTCCCAAGCCAGTTCAGTCGGTAGGCCTCTGCAAGTCCAGGCTTGTTGGTGGGGGCCGAATGTAATGCGACATGAATCCCAGATCCCGGTTGAGTCCGCATTCATGCGTGCGGAACTTAGCTATAAGTTTTTGCTCAGCAATTTTGCGTTGTCGCGTCTCCTGAAGGCCTCCTTGTAGAATGCTGACCCGGAGATCAGAGGCTGAATGTCCTTGACTGCTGAAGTGTTCCCCAACTGGAAGGGAACAGTCCTGCCTGTTGATAGTCGCACGATGCCCGTTTATTTGTTGTTGCAGTGTCTGCATGGTCTCGCCAATGTACCACGCTTCGGGACATCCTTTCCTGCAGCGTATGAGGTAGACTACATTGGTCGAGTCGCACGAGTATGCGCCGCGTACCTGGTGGGTGGTGTTTCCACGTGTAATGGTGGTGTCCATGTCGATGATCTGGCATGTCTTGCAGAGATTACCCTGGCAGGGTTTTGTGGTGTTGTGGTTGCTGTTCTGAAGGCTGGGTAATTTGCTGCAAACAATGGTTTGTTTGAGGTTGCGCGGTTGTTTGAAGGCCAGTAGTGGGGGTGTGGGGATGACCTTGGCAAGATGTCCATCCTCGCTGATGATGTGTTGGAGGCTGCGAAGAAGATGTCGTAGTTTCTCCGCCCCAGGAAAGTACTGGACGACGAAGGGTACTCTGTCAGTGGTGTCCCGTGTTTGTCTTCTGAGGAGGTCGGTGCGGTTTTTTGCTGTGGCGCGGTGGAACTGTCGATCAATGAGTCGAGCGCCATATCCCGTTCGTACGAGGGCATCTTTCAGCATCTGTAGGTGTCTGTTGCCCTCCTCCTTGTCTGAGCAGATCCTGTGTATACGGAGGGCTTGTCCATAGGGGATGGCTTCTTTAATGTGTTTCGGGTGAAAGCTGGAGAAGTGGAGCATTGTGAGATTATCTGTGGGCTTGCGGTAAAGCGAGGTGCTGAGGTGACCGTCCTTGATGGAGACGAGTGTGTCCAAGAATGGAACTGAATTTGGAGAATAGTCCATGGTGAGTTTGATGGTGGGATGGAACTTATTGATGTCATCGTGTAGTCGTTTCAGTGATGTCTCGCCGTGGGTCCAAAGGAAAAAAATGTCATCGATGTATCTGGTGTATAGCATCGGTTGAAAGTCCTGTGTGGTGAGGAAGTCCTGTTCAAACTTGTGCATGAAGATGTTTCTTCATGCCTCAATATGCCAGAAGTGTCTCAATATGCCAACATCTTCATGCACAAGTTTGAACAGGACTTTCTCACCACACAGGACTTTCAACCGATGCTATACACCAGATACATCGATGACATTTTTTTCCTTTGGACCCACGGCGAGACATCACTGAAACGACTACACGATGACATCAATAAGTTCCATCCCACCATCAAACTCACCATGGACTATTCTCCAAATTCAGTTCCATTCTTGGACACACTCGTCTCCATCAAGGACGGTCACCTCAGCACCTCGCTTTACCGCAAGCCCACAGATAATCTCACGATGCTCCACTTCTCCAGCTTTCACCCGAAACACATTAAAGAAGCCGTCCCCTATGGACAAGCCCTCCGTATACACAGGATCTGCTCAGACAAGGAGGAGCGCAACAGACACCTACAGATGCTGAAAGATGCCCTCGTACGAACGGGATATGGCGCTCGACTCATTGATCGACAGTTCCACCGCGCCACAGCAAAAAACCGCACCGACCTCCTCAGAAGACAAACACGGGACACCACTGACAGAGTACCCTTCGTCGTCCAGTACTTTCCTGGGGCGGAGAAACTACGACATCTTCTTCGCAGCCTCCAACACATCATCAGCGAGGATGGACATCTTGCCAAGGTCATCCCCACACCCCCACTACTGGCCTTCAAACAACCGCGCAACCTCAAACAAACCATTGTTTGCAGCAAATTACCCAGCCTTCAGAACAGCAACCACAACACCACAAAACCCTGCCAGGGTAATCTCTGCAAGACATGCCAGATCATCGACATGGACACCACCATTACACGTGGAAACACCACCCACCAGGTACGCGGCGCATACTCGTGCGACTCTACCAATGTAGTCTACCTCATACGCTGCAGGAAAGGATGTCCCGAAGCGTGGTACATTGGCGAGACCATGCAGACACTGCGACAACGAATAAACGGGCATCGTGCGACTATCAACAGGCAGGACTGTTCCCTTCCAGTTGGGGAACACTTCAGCAGTCAAGGACATTCAGCCTCTGATCTCCGGGTCAGCATTCTACAAGGAGGCCTTCAGGAGACGCGACAACGCAAAATTGCTGAGCAAAAACTTATAGCTAAGTTCCGCACGCATGAATGCGGACTCAACCGGGATCTGGGATTCATGTCGCATTACATTCGGCCCCCACCAACAAGCCTGGACTTGCAGAGGCCTACCGACTGAACTGGCTTGGGACAATTCACACCTCTTTAACCTGGAGTTACCTCTCTCTCTGCATCTTTGATGATTTGATTGCCTGCAGGTGCTCGCATTCCGGGGCATCTCTGACTGTGTCTATATAAACATTTCTGGAACAAGCCTTTCCATTCACCTGAAGAAGGAGCCGTGCTCCGAAAGCTCGTGTTTGAAACAAACCTGTTGGACTTTAACCTGGTGTTGTAAGACTTCTTACTGTGCTCACCCCAGTCCAACGCCGGCATCTCCACATCATCATTCCAGTTGCCACACTACCAGAAGGATGTGGAGGCTTTAGAGGATGCAGAAGAGATTTACCAGGATGTTGCCTGGTATGGAGAGCATTAGCCATGAGGAGTGGTTGAATAAACTCGGTTTGTTCTCACTGGAACGACAGAGATTGAGGGGAAACCTGATAGAAGTCTACAAGATTATGAGGGGCATGGACAGAGTGGATAGTCAGAAGTTTTTTCCCAGGGTGGAAGAGTCAATTACTAGGGGGCATAGGTTTAAGGTGCGAGGGGTAAGGTTTAAAGGGGATGTGTGAGGGACGTTTTTTACACAGAGGATAGTGGGTGCCTGGAACTCGCTGCCAGAGGAGGTGGTGGAAGCAGATATGATAGTGATGTTTAAGGGGCGTCTTGACAAATACATGATTAGGATGGGAATAGAGGGATATGGACCTCGGAAGTGCAGAAGGTTTTAGTTTAGACGGGCAGCATGGTTGGCACGGGCTTGGAAGGTTGAAGGGCTTGTTCCTGTGCTGTACTTTTCTTTGTTTTTTTAAGATTTGTTCTGCTCTTATTTTGTGTAGAGCAGAGTTTGCCAAATGTTTCCAACCATGGAACCCTTTCGACCTCTCAGAACACAAATGGAATCCAGAAGAAACATTCTTATTGTATTGAAGAATTAAAGCCACAATAGGTGCAAATTTACGAAAAACAACTTGATGTTTCAATGTCTTATATACATGCATTTATGATAGTTAAAATGTTAAGTCTTGACTTTATGTCATTTTTAATGGTAGGAGTAACGCTGATCTTTTGCTCACAAATTCATCTAAAGCTGGCAATGCTGCTGGAGAGCTGGATTCTCATTCCCGACACGTGCCTGTGCCGCACACATTCCTCCCTCTCACCCACATGTGCACACATACACACACACTCACACACCTTCAGCCACATATGCGTGCGTGCACACACCCATTCTTTCCCCACCCTCCCACCCAAGCTCCCACCCACACACTCTCCCCCCTCGCGCGCACACTGCCCCCTCGCGCGCACTCTCCCCCCTTGTGGGCACACTGCCCCCTCGTGCGCACACTGCCCCCTCGCGCGCACACTGCCCCCTCGCGCGCACACTGCCCCCTCGCGCGCACACTGCCCCCTCGTGCGCACACTGCCCCCTCGCGCCACACTGCCCCCGTGCGCACACTGCCCCCTCGCCGCGCACAACTGCCCCCTCGCGCGCACACTGCCCCT